>NC_135213.1:2001145-2216145 GCF_052324685.1 Brachyhypopomus gauderio
GTATTTACTATGACACACCCTCTTGGACACAGTCTTCATGTGTGAAATCAACCAGGAAAGCACATTTTTCATTGGGCTACATCTTTAGTGACAGGTCATCGTATAATCTTAAAGAACAGTTAGTTTACCCCTGACATCGTTTTGAAACTGGAACGTGGCAACGTACATCAAGCACATCAGTTCAAGAGGAAGCAAATGGACACAGGAGATGCACACATTACAACAACAGAGACAGGAGATGTGCAGAGGGCAGAATGCTCCTCTAGGTGGGTGTGCAGTTCTGTGATGGCCCAGGGTGCATGAAGAGCTTTACACTTGCACATATCAGTACGGGTGATTGCAGACATGCTTGCAGACAGGAGGCCACGTGGTTCATCTTAAACTAGTCGCTACATGTTTGTGGTTTCGGCAAAACCCTTGAGTGCTGAAACTGTTTAAACACTTTACATCCTGCAACACTGCAATTACCTAATGAGCCTGAAGACAAAATCCAACCTGACTGATCCAAGACTTGTCTATTTGACCCTGATCTAACTGACCCAGCACTAGCCTGATTGACCTGAGGATGGTCTGACTGCCCCTGGACTGGCCTAAATTACCCAGGCCTGGTCTGACTGACCACAATCTAACTGACCCAGCACTGGCCTAACTGAACCTGGACTAGTCTAACTCACCCAATCCTGGCCTGACAGACCTACATAACCAAAGCTCTGATTGGGTTTTCCTCGTTGGTTGCTCATATCTGTGGTTTTCAGATGTCTCTCCTGGTTCATCTATGATTGTTTACACTTTGACTCTGAGGAATCATTGCATGTTTTCTGTTCAGATTGCTGAGCCTCTTGCTTTGACCAGAGTCTGCATGTTGGTATATACTATGTGTACTCTGGAATGACCAGTCAGGGTCATCTGTTGTTCTATGCCTCCCTCTGGTGGCTGAAGATGGCCTAGCCAGTGATCCAGGGCCAGGCCATTTATGAACATACCCAATAGTAATAATAATCCTTTATTAGTTCCACAACAGGGACATTAGACAACATTTCAGCTGTCTTTTGAATTTCGCATTCAAATCACTGTGCAAACACAACAGGAACACTGAACATGGACCGAATTGTCAACAGTGTTTATTGTTTATTATAAGGGCCAAGCAGAAAGTCAGGTGAGCAAACATACCAGGTCAGACAAGAAATGAGTCAGCAACAGAAATGAATCAATCATGCAGTGCAAGTCGCTCTGGATAAGAGCGTCTGCTAAATGCCATAAATGTAAATGCAGTGCAAACACAATCTTAGAGCTGGCTCACAAGAAGCTGTTCAGTTCAGTTGATTTTTACAGTGCATGAGTCAAGTGTATGACAATACAAACCACACATATGCCAGAAACAAAACGAAATGAGATCACCTTGGGATGTGGCCTGGGTTTAGTTCATTTAGGGATCAGAGTTCACCGATGTGTTCACAAATACGATAAAATCCAAGACTCCGCATGTGAGACCACCTGAAACAAAAAATCCAAGATGTCACTGTTCCCTGAACAGAGCAGCAGACGTTAGTGTTCCCTGAACAGAGCAGCAGACGTTAGTGTTCCCTGAACAGAGCAGCAGACGTTAGTGTTCCCTGAACAGAGCAGCAGACGTTAGTGTTCCCTGAACAGAGCAGCTCTGAGGCCCTGGATGCAGTAAATCAGGCAAAATAGAAATCACCATTTCCCTGTTCGCAGGAAAACAAAATCAAAAAGTGGAAATGGAAAATTTGGATGGTGAGAACACACAAGTGTCTGACCTATGATCATTTCCATCACAATAATTTTTACATATTACAGTCGGAAACATAGCAGCCAAAACGTGGTGTGAAACAGACAGGCAGCTTGAAGTCATGTATGAAATAAAAGCCTACTGCAGTAACAGCGGGTTACGTCATTCTGGAGCTGTGTAGACCACATGAGATCCAGGATGCCTGCATTTTCTAAAAACTACATTTCATCTTAACTACCATACAAATGGACCTCATGCCATCTGCTCCCCCACTGGGTGGTCTACCTCGCTCATCTCTGGGTGGTGATCAGGTTCATTTGGTTGTATGTTTATCCATAAACAACTTATCTGTAAAAGCGTTTGGAGCAGCAACAGACACCAGTAAGGCCAAAATCAGCAAACTGGCCAGTACACCATGCTTCTCAGGTTTCTCTTGCATGCCTAAACATAGAACACAAAATGTTATATGAGGGTTTAAAAAGACTCAAATGCATTGTGCAAAAGGCCTTCATCATTGGCCTTCAACACAATGGTGTTATGTAGTGTGTTAAGTGTGTCTCACCAGGCTGGGACACCAGACCTCACTGTTAAGCCTCCTGGAGGTGTTGTGGGCTTAACTCTATGACACACCAACAAGGGGAGAAATCTACCTGATGACCCTGATGACCTGGTTGGAATGAATATGCAAGCAGGCCTTCTATTTAAATGGAACTCTACTGGTATAGGATATTCTTAAATATTATCCTGGGTATGTTTACAAGAGACAGAACATTGCTTCAATGCATTGACTGCATATGTAGCAATAATTTCTTCATTCCAGGTGTCCCGTATGGTGTAAACACCACTATCAGACTCCCATCATCTCCTTCAGCTGCAGACTGGAACTGAACATCAGTCTCTTCTCATACTCAGGGAGACACTGGATTTCACGTCCTCTAATCTCACACAGTCTGACTGATTGGTTTGGTGTCACCAGTCCTGTTCAGAGTCACCTCCACTGGCTCCGACACAGCCACATCCATGCTGTGAGATTCTCCAGGATAGGGTGAGATAAGAAGACCATGTATACGGCTGCTCCTGGCAGTACACTCTGAGAAACCTGCTTAGTTACAGGTTAGCTCTCTGTACTTGTTCATTAGCCTGTGGATGATAGCAAGAAGTTAAGCTTACAGTGATGTTTAACTTACTGAGCAGTTCTCTCCAGACTCCTGACATGAACTGAACCCCCGGTCCGACACGATGTCATCAGGAATGCCAACCTGTCTGAAAACATGTCAAAAGAGAAGGTTGGCTGTCTCCAGGGCTGTGGGCAAGCCTAGTAGGGGGATAGAGCACACCTAATAAACCTATTATCACAAGGATTGCTGTGTTTCCTTCTGAGACAGACAGGTCAGTGAGAAAGTCCACCACCAGGTGGGACCACGGACGCTGAGGTGTTGAGGGGAGCGACTTACCTGCTGGTGGAGTGTGCAGCACCTTACTGCATATGCACTCTGCACTGGAGGTGAGGTGATGTAAAAAGTCTCGGTGCATCACCAGTCACCAGTATCGTGCCCCCAGGACCTGGGCGGTGCAGAATTTGAGGCACATACAACCAGTGGGGAGGGCACTGAGGATGAAGATTGTCCAACCTCCAGTCAATCGCCACTAGGAAGCAGGAGGGAGGGAAAACTGACTCATTCTTGGTGGATTCAGCGAGGTTGTAATGCTGATGAAAGAGTGCGTCCGTTCTGGTATTTTTCTCTCCTGGCCTGTAGGCAATTGACAAAGTCAAACTGGGAAAAGAAAAGCGACCACATTGTTTGCCTCAAGTTTAGTCTCTGCATTGTTTTCAGATACTCAAGGTTTTTGTGATCTGTGATGACAACTCAGGAGTATTGCACACCCTCGAACCAGTGTCTCCATTCCTCAAATGCAAACATCATCGCCAACAGCTCCCAATGGCCAACTACGTAGTTTCTCTCCATGTGGGGTTGAGTTTCTTGGAGAGGTAAGCAATAATACAGAAGTGCAGACCTGCAGGCTTTAAATAGTGAACAGAGGGGATTGAAAACAGGTGCACGCAATGATGACAAGTGGTTCAATAAATGAGTGATTGGAAAGGAGGGAGGAGTGTGTGATGTGTGGGCATCTCCCTCACGACTTAGAGCAGGCCTACCTTGACACCCTTACATGTCCAACCTCGTCACACTCACCTGCGGATGTCAGATGAAGAGTAAAAGTCAGTAAAAGAAGAATCTTCATGATGATCTCTGTGCTCTGTCACTCGGTGTAAAAATGCAGTCAGCACTTCTTCTTCAAGTGCTGAATAACCAGAGTGTGTAGCTACAAGATGTCAGAAGCCCTTTGTTCTGTTGGGGCTTTGGTCCTATGTTGTTATTTTGGAAGTTGATCAGCACAGATGGTGGATGTATTGAAGGAAAGAAACATCTGTGGCATTTGTTAAATGTCTTGTAGACAACATTCTATGTAATGGTTGGCTGCTGGGTTGGATCCACCACCGATGGAAGCCGATTACTCCACAGAGTATTCTGCACAGTAGCTGCAGAGAGTGGCTGGAACATGAAAGCTTTTCAACATGGTCTAAGTTAAGAGCTTATGTAACGTTTAGCTCCACCCCCTTTGGTATCCTGCCTTTGTTCCCTCTTTAATTTTAAATTTTTTTAAATTTGGTTGAATTGTTATGATTTGTCACGGCCCTTTTGGTAATCCCTGCCCAGTGTTATTCCTATCAGCTGTTTTAAGTTATTTGGGTTCTGATTAGTTTGTAATATAGTCTGTGTGAGTTCATGCTTTTCTTGTGGGTCTATTTTGTTAGGTTGGTTCATGTTGTGAGTGTTTGTAATCCCTGACCTGTCTCGAGTTCCTCCTGAGTATCAAGACCTTCAGGAGGTCTTTATTAAAGAAACAGCCCAGTTTCTGCCTCTCTATAGGCCTTACGATATCATAATAAAATGAGTAAAGATACAGATCTTCAGTTGATTGCTCAATGAATGTGAATAGTTGTAAACAAATTAGAACAAGGTATCAACAGAACAAGGTATCACCAAAGTTACCAAGAATTAGTTTTCCTCTATAGGAAGACTTGAGAAGAGCTCTGGCCCCCTCTTCTGGCGAATTTGGCGAGGGTCCTATTCGAATGGCTTGAAAGCCTGTGATATGAAAATATGGTTGATATACAAATATGATTAAGCCAGAAAACTCCCTCAGGCAGGGGCACCAATTATGTAGGGGTTTCACCTACTAATCCTTTAAATAGGACTAACCTTGGTGTCTGTCAAACCAGAGAGAGAGAGGGATGGCTGATCAGGGTATTTAAACACCTGGATGCCACGTACTTTAGACACACCCTTTCTTCCGTCAAAGCAAGCTTGTTCAATGTGTTGCCAGTGGTACTGTCACCTGCTGGTTTAGCGTGGTACCTACAAGTCTGTGGTGTAGCGGGTGAAGAGGAAGGGAAAGAGGACAGTTCCCTGTGGTGCCCCGGTGTTTCAATCTGTCCGACACAGCGTGCTGCAGGCGCACATACTGATGTCTGCCGGTCAGTCTGTAATCCAGGAAATCCAGTCCCACAACACTCACAATGCAGTCTGACAGTCAGAGCAGACCCACACCGCTTCACGTCCACGCTGCAAATGAACTGCGCATGCCCAAAGCCGCTGCTGATTGACCCCGCCCCGTATTTACAGAACCGGATGTAAATATAAATGCGTCTTCAGTGTAATACAAAATAAATCACTTAATTTAACTCACACAATCTTAGTCAGTCACTCTAACATATTTAGGGTGTTTTTTTTAATCATTTTTTCTCTCCCACAACGTTATTCTTTTACACCTTCAAAAACACATATTATGCTAATTAGGCGATGACGCCATTTAGCGACTTTTAGGACAGCCAATAGCGTCTTTCCTTACTGAGGAGTTGGCAGCGCTGCTCTTACAGACAGAGAAGAGACTTTGATGAATCCACGTACGCAGCAGTCGGTGCGTGCGGGAGAGTTGAAAAGATTGAGTATCAATCTTTTTACACGAGTATTGCTCAGTATCAATACCAGCGTTGGTATCGATATTTGGATCTATCAGCACACCTACCATCACCATCGGACATTACAGACCACAGGTTTCCTTATTCTCAATATCAACATCGCGCGTTTAGTGGAGTTGCGCCTATTGTCTCCTGTTTGGAAGTGTTGGACTACTGGTTGACCTGTAAGTACTTAACTTAGTAATACGAAACACTAACACCTTTTAACCAAATCTTAACCAGACTTGTTCGTTCCGTTACCTCACGGTTGAATCTCGTGTCTTGACTAAGTTGGTGGAAAATTCAACGTGTTAAACTGTTTTTATAATGGATGTTCTAGCGCTAACTAACCCAGCCAGATAATGTATTTGATACTATACGAATATAATTCTGTTTGGTTCTTCTGTTTAGTAGCTCAGTGGTTCATGTTACAAGCTTATATGCTAGTTATATTGACGAGGCTGAAGTTGGTTACTTATTCGCAGTTTGAGATTCGTTTGGTTACTTATTCGCAGCTCCGTATTCGGCGGCTGAAGTTGGTTACTTATTCAAAAAGGTTATGTTCACGATGCGTGTTTGCTGCGCACTTTGTTTAAAAGCGATAGATTAAACGTTACATTAAACGAGCGTAGGAGCAGACATTTAAGAGGTTATTGTTTCCCATACTGATTTTGTGAATGTAAAAAATAAAAATATAATGAAAGCATTTCATTTGTAAAATGGTTTCTATTTCAAGTCGTTTCATTTGTATGCAGTTTGTACATGATGATTGAATTCGTCAACATTTCTAACGTAAGGAAACATATTCTTAGATTTGAAAACTAAAAACACAGCAATGCTGTTCTAGAACACAAATAATCGGAAGAAGAAATACCAGCACACAACATGGTATATTGAGCAGTGGGCAGATAGGTGAACGCATTTTAAAGGGGCAGTTTCAGAGGATTATTGAAAGCCTTATTGATAGTGGGCCAGAGAAATAACAAATGCATCATGGAGAACAGGTCACTCCCTAAGAGAGGAACCTGATTTTAGCCTGATCCAACATCGTTTTATACCTTAAATCTAACTGGAAACACGGCATATTGAGTAGTTAAGTGCACAGAGAGCGCACTGAAATGGTTCAGAGGGGCAATTTCAGAGGTTTGCTGTATGCCTATAAGGCGTCGGGCCAGACAAATAACACATGCATCATACATAGTTCCTATATGTATGAAGAACCTGGTTCTGGCCTGGCCCAGAATCATTTTATGTGTCAAATCTAACTGCAAACATGGCATATTGGGTAGTTAAGCACACAGGTGAAATGGTTCACAGGGCCAAGTTCAGAGGCCTGCTGTATGCCTGTAATGTCTTGGGCCAGGCAAATCTCAATTGTATCATACATAACTAGTTCCCATATGTATGATGAACCTGATTTTGGCCTGGCCCAGAATCATTTTATGCCTCAAATCTAACTGCAAACATGGCACATTTGGTAGTTAAGCACACAGGTGAAATGGTTCACAGGGCCAAGTTCAGAGGCCTGCTGTATGCCTGTAATGTCTTGGGCCAGGCCAAAATCAGGTTTCTCGTACATAGAGTAACGTGTTATTTATGAAGCATTTGAGTTTTGCCTGACCCAAGACCTTACAGGCATACATCAGGCCTCTGAACTTGCCCCTGTGAACCATTTCACCTGTGCACTTTACTCAATATGCCATGTTTCCAGTTAGATTTGAGGCATAAAATGATTCTGGGCCAGGCTAAAAACAGGTTCCTCATACATATAGGAAGTAGTTGTGTATGATTTAATTGAGTTTTGCCTGGCCTAAGACCTTACAGGCATACAGCAGGCCTCTGAACTTGCCCCTCTGAACCATTTCACCTGTGCGCTTTACTCAATATGCCGTGTTTCCAGTTAGATTTGAGGGCTAAAATGATTCTGGGCCAGGCCAAAAACAGGTTCCTCGTACATAGAGTAACGTGTTATTTATGAAGCATAAAGTTTTGCCTGACCCAAGACATTACAGGCATACAGCAGGCCTCTGAAGTTGAACCTGTGAACCATTTCACCTGTGTGCTTAACTACTCAATATGTCATGTTTCCAGTTAGATTTGAGGCATAAAATGATTCTGGGCCAGGACAAAAACAGGTTCCTCATACATATAGGAACTACTTGTGTATGATACAATTGAGTTTTGCCTGGCCCAAGACATTACAGGCATACAGCAGGCCTCTGAACTTGGCCCTGTGAACCATTTCACCTGTGTGCTTAACTACCCAATATGCCATGTTTGCAGTTAGATTTGACACATAAAATGATTCTGGGCCAGGCCAGAACCAGGTTCTTCATACATATGGGAACTACTTGTGTATGATACAATTGAGTTTTGCCTGGCCCAAGACATTACAGGCATACAGCAGGCCTCTGAACTTGGCCGTATGACCCATTTCACCTGTGTGCTTAACTACTCAATATGTCATGTTTCCAGTTAGATTTGAGGCATAAAATGATTCTGGGCCAGGCCAAAAACAGGTTCCTCATACATATAGGAACTACTTGTGTATGATACAATTGAGTTTTGCCTGGCCCAAGACATTACAGGCATACAGCAGGCCTCTGAACTTGGCCATGTGAACCATTTCACCTGTGTGCTTAACTACCCAATATGCCATGTTTGCAGTTAGATTTGACACATAAAATGATTCTGGGCCAGGCCAGAACCAGGTTCTTCATACATATGGGAACTACTTGTGTATGATACAATTGAGTTTTGCCTGGCCCAAGACATTACAGGCATACAGCAGGCCTCTGAACTTGGCCGTATGACCCATTTCACCTGTGTGCTTAACTACTCAATATGTCATGTTTCCAGTTAGATTTGAGGCATAAAATGATTCTGGGCCAGGCCAAAAACAGGTTTCTCTTACATATAGGAACTATGTATGATGCATGTGTTATTTGTCTGGCCCGACGCCTTATAGGCATACAGCACACCTCTGAAATTGCCCCTCTGAACCATTTCAGTGCACTCTCTGTGCACTTAACTACTCAATATGCCGTGTTTCCAGTTAGATTTAAGGTATAAAACGATGTTGGATCAGGCTAAAATCAGGTTCCTCTCTTAGGGAGTGACCTGTTCTTCATGATGCATTTGTTATTTCTCTGGCCCACCATCAATAAGGCTTTCAATAATCCTCTGAAACTGCCCCTTTAAAATGCGTTCACCTATCTGCCCACTGCTCAATATACCATGTTGTGTGCTGGTATTTCTATGGTGTGATTTTTGTTTCAATAGTTCCACAAAAGCAAAAGTAAATCCAAGAGCAGAAAGTATATGTTATGAATGCAAAACAGAAAAAATATATCAAAAGTATATATTTTTTTATATAATTGGTTATTTGAAACTTATTTTCGTTTGCATTTTGACAAGTTTTTGGTTCCATTGTTTTTGTTTTTTTGGATTTTCCCAGTAAGGTCTTTTGCTTCTGGAATCTCTTTGCTTCTGCTTCGTTTTTTGCTTCTGACTTTTGGAACACATTTCACGTGTGGGAGGGTCTTAGATGAAGGCGTTCCTCTGCAATCTCCATTGGTCACTGATTCCGGACTGACACAGAGCTCTGAGACCGCCTCTGGGACCAAGCCACGCCCACCCCACCAGCTTCCCAGCGTTTTCAAACATGGCGGAACGCGGTGGTTCTTGTTTCACAGCAGCATGTAAACTGAGTTTTACCATTAAAGTTTATACGAAGTTTATAATTAATTGCTAAATTGTCTGTAGATATTGCAAATGTACACTGTATAATAACTACATTAAGCATGCTCACCAGCACGAGCTTTTTAAAATTTTAGTGAACTGGATGGAGAGAACATTGACGTGTGGAAGAAATATGAGTATTTGCAATATCTGGTATGGCGACGGACGGGGGGTGGGGGGCAGCTGGTGTACGAGAGGTGATGCCAAATATAGTAAAATCCATAATAGTAAAAAATACCAAAATTAAAGCCAAATACCAAAATTAAAGCAATACTGAAAAGTGGCCACCCTATATACAACCAGCTTTGTTCACTCACAGTTTTTCAGTGTTCTGCAGGTACCACACATCACATGCATCTTGTGCTGTCCATATTTTATTAAGAAGTGAACAATATTCATTGAACCATTGAACATAGAGATACTAAACATAATACATGTCAGACATGACATTCAGACACTGTCCGACTCAGAGATAAAAACAAAAAGATTTTAACTTGGAGGGGTGCGAGTAAGAAGAGTAGTCCATTGAAACGCAGAGTGCGGATTAGTTTCCTTCTCACTTTAGACCCGCGGGGACGCTAGCGAATGATCCAGGAGGAGCGAGTAACTAGTCGCTACTATTGTGAATGTAGAAAAACTGTGACAGAAGCTACAGCAGCGATTTAATTAAAAATAATTTAAAGGCTAGCTTTAAACACGCTCTTCCCTGTTGACTTCTCTCACGGTAATGTCGCGCTGAAAAATATTGACCTGTCTTGTCAATATATGGAGCCAGATCCGTAAACACGAGCCGCTTTCGCCATTCCAGATGGCTCAGTCAAAACCATTACATCTTAATGAACCAATAAATAACATCAGCGGCAAAAATGAGTGTAAAAAATACCAGGGTATTCATTTAGAACTACAAAAAAATCTTGTTTCTTATTTTACTATCTACCTATTTTTCATAAGAGTTTGTTTTACCGCAAAATATGAAAACTTCAAAACGGCGAATTTCGCCGCAAGGTGACAGATTTTCATGCCTGCATCCAGTTCACTAAAATTTTAAAAAGCTCGCGCTGGTGAAGTGTGCTAATTATTAACTGCCATGCTTATACAGTGTACATTTGCAATATCTACAGACCATTTAGCAATTAACTAAAACCTTTGTATAAACTTTTATGGTAAAACTTAGTTTACATGCTACTGTGAAACAGAACCACCGCGTTCCGCCATGTTTGAAAACGCTGGGAAGCTGGTGGGGTGGGCGTGGCTTGGTCCCAGAGGCGGTCTCAGAGCTCTGTGTCAGTCTGGAATCAGTGACCAATGGAGATTGCAGAGGAACGCCTTCATCTAAGACCCTCCCACACGTGAAATGTGTTCCAAAAGTCAGAAGCAAAAAACGAAGCAGAAGCAAAGAGAGATTCCAGAAGCAAAAGACCTTACTGGGAAAATCCAAAAAAACAAAAACAATGGAACCAAAAACTTATCAAAATGCAAACGAAAATAAGTTTCAAATAACCAATTATATAAAAAATATATACTTTTGATATATTTTTTTCTGTTTTGCATTCATAACATATACTTTCTGCTCTTGGATTTACTTTTGCTTTTGTGGAACTATTGAAACAAAAATCACACCATATATTTCTTCTTCCGATTATTTGTGTTCTAGAACAGCATTGCTGTGTTTTTAGTTTTCAAATCTAAGAATATGTTTCCTTACGTTAGAAATGTTGACGAATTCAATCATCATGTACAAATTGCATACAAATGAAACGACTTGAAATAGAAACCATTTTACAAATGAAATGCTTTCATTATATTTTTATTTTTTACATTCACAAAATCAGTATGGGAAACAATAACCTCTTAAATGTCTGCTCCTACGCTCGTTTAATGTAACGTTTAATCTATCGCTTTTAAACAAAGTGCGCAGCAAACACGCATCGTGAACATAACCTTTTTGAATAAGTAACCAACATCAGTCGCCGAATACGGAGCTGCGAATAAGTAACCAAACGAATCTCAAACTGCGAATAAGTAACCAACTTCAGCCTCGTGTTATATTGTATGGTTTTATTACAGTAGCTTTAATGTACCAATTGATTTTATGCTGTTATAGTGGATGTATTGTAATGTTACATACATTTGATTTCGTTTGGTTATTCATTGAAGTATGTTTACGTTTGGGTGAAATCATATACCCAGCAAACAGCGAACGTGCCCGGGACGTTCTTATTTGAGGTTTTTTATAACGTTCGCGATAGGATGTTTCTAGGCCATAACGGACGTTCCCAGCAGGTCCCCTCCAAGTCCCGGCGGAACGTTCCCAGCAGGTCCCCTCCAAGTTCTGGCGGGACGTTCGGTGACGTCCCCGTATAGTCGTTGAAATAACGTTATTTTTGTTCCCTTTAGAGAACGTTTGAGAACGTCCGGACGTGGTCCCGCGACCGTTGTCATGGTGCGTGCGTGAAAGGCAGTCAGCTGATTTAAAGTTTTACTCACTACAAGATTACCAAGCGGGAGTTTAAACGCACGAGCCGTCTTATATATATAGGCTACGGGTGAATTTTTTCCTAAGCACAATAACAATATTTTGGTAGCTTTTCCAGCTAACAAAAAACGTCCCGATGACGTCCCGCGAACCAACACTGCGAACGTCCTCTGGACGTTTTTTTTGTAGGGTCGCCAAAATGTTACAGGGGAAAATGTTACTTCTAAAACAACTTCGATTTTATCGATTTAGTAAATCGTGGTATTGTATATGGAATAAAAGTAAACATACAACTTGTTTACAGCCTATCAATTCTTATCATTTAACTTGAAATGCAAAAAAAAATCTGTATCTGATGTGTGCATTTTGAACGCTGTTTCAAGCCTCCTTTTCAAGCGTTTCTTGGGGGTGAAGCCTAAAAGAATAGACAAAGATACACGTTTGTTAACATTTAATTTTGTGACCTTTGGCTATTAAACACCTTTAGATATATAATCTACATGTGGTTTAATTATAGTAATATGCGCTTACTTCAGATGCAGGCGTAAACCACAAAAATTAAGTGGTTTTGAGGATGTACCGCCAGCCACTACATTTTAAAGAGGCAAGCCAAGCTAAGCCCAACCAATTGGGCATGTCAGTTTTAGGCTTAAACGCTTCCTTCAGTCATAATTAAAGACTAGTTTTAGTTTAGAATGTTTTAATTCAAAAACACAAATCAGATTTCCCAATAATCTATAGAGATAAAAGAAAAAGAACAATCAGCAATCACGTCTTCAATCGCCTGGCATTTTGCCTCAGGATAACACTTGTTGCATGCACCTTGAAATACACAATTTAAATATGTAAACCTGCAAATTACATGTTTTAAGGGAGAATATTATTGTTTTCTTTTCGATATTCTATCTGATAAAATTGGACAGTATCTTAACAAATTCTTACCAACATTACATTAATAGTAATAATGTTATTATGGAACTTCATTTATTAACCTGTAATTATTCTGAAGGATCAAACTTATGTATGATGACATCATTAATGGGGAGTCCCTCAAAATATAGTTTTCCTTTTCTCCCTTTAAAGCTGTATTCAGTCCACAGAGAGTTGCTTCCAATTTTGCAATGCATCCTCCTGACAGCATCTCCCAAGCTGCCTCCCCCCTGGAGACTTGGATATCGGATCTGTAAATAGTGCAATAGTGGAAAATATGCTCACAGTGCATTGACGAGAATCAATATCAAGCATCATATCATGGCTCAAGTATCATAAATGGTGAGCCTTGAGGAATTTGCACCTCTAAGTTTTAAACAGAAAATTTATGTAATTTATGTATGTAATATAATGTTCAAGTCTTACTACGCACCATCTTATGGTATGCAGGATCTTGCAGTCTACTGCAGAGGCCTTCCAAGTCCCCTGTTGATTCACATGGCTCATTTAGCAAATCTAATGTGTCACTGGTGGTACTTGGCTCGTGGTCTGTGCTCTTCTCCAGTAGTGTTCCAATGGCATCCCTAAATAACCAATAAATAAATAAATAAATAAATAAAATCAATTACATAAATCTTAATGAGAGCACTAGTAACAACATTAAAAAGCAGTGACAGTTGTACAAGCAGTAATAAGTAATCATGACTAACAACAATTACTAATATTGGGCATCATTCACCAACAACTCAAGCTATTGGTAAATGAAGCTCATTGTTTGTATTGTTGTGTGATTTTAGTGACTCACTCGTATGTCATAACAGGAATAAAACACAGAGAGAAGTAACAGTCTCAGAAAATCACCTTGCTGGTCACTGGAAGTTGGTGGAGCTTTTGCAGTGAAATAAACAAAAAGAATATTTTTAAAAGGTGTATTAAAATCTGTGGTTGTGCTTATATTTTAACTGCACCTCTCATCTGGTGGAAAACTACTATGTAAATTAATGTTTTTGTTTTTCTTCTGCATGCACTGTTCTGCATGCACAAGTGTTGAGAATGGTCCACCACCTAAATAAAATTTGTGATCGTATGGTGTTTCTTTTCAACTCATGATTGCTATAGAAGGGGGCTAATAAAACTGTGCAGCAACAGATGGGCAACAAGGTGTACCTAAATGGTCAGTGAGTGTAGGTCAAAGGTAGGGTTACCTATAAAATGTTACAAACTTACATGGAGGAGTTTTTCTCTTTCTGGGCTTCTTGGGTTGGACATCTTCATCTGCAAGAAACATTATTATGTATGTGTGACGGGCGAAGAATGTGCACAGCAAATAAAGACATTGGGCGCGCAGCCTCGGTGAAAAAGGGCTTTAGTGAAAATAAGAGGATGTGATCATCCGTACACAGTTGATCATTTAGGCTTTATATACCCTCCTCTGATGAAGAGGGTTACGCGGAGCAGGTGTGTCATTTAGGCTGCTGCTACCAGGAACGGCCAGCAAGGGGGGGTGCCGTTCCGTGACTGTATATTTACATCATCTAAGAGATTTTTGTATTTGTCATTCATCTGAATACCGTTGTGGAAGAATGATCTTTCTTGATGTATCCCCATCAGATTCATCAACATGTGATGTTTCTTGAGCTTTTTGAGCCCGGTGTCTGGCCAAAGCATAACTATCGGTTCATAAAGTACGGGGCAATTTGTTGATAAAAGCCGTTTATATAGACACACTATCAAGAAACAGTCGTAAGTTTACATTGGCATTGATGACTACTAAATGTACATTTTGAACAGTTTGCCTGTCTCAGGAAAAACCCTTACAGCATGCTTTGACCATAACTGTTTATCTGGCACTGCATATTTTTTGGTCATGATGCTTGCATTTGTATGTGGCCAGTAACAGTACAATACCTGTCAGACAAAATGAAGTATAATTTTTACTAATGTTTCTATTTGCCATAATGAGTAAAAAAATATACTTCCTACAGTCCTCATCACACCACTCCAACCACGATGACGGTGCAGCCTCAACCTCATCTTCACCAGTGAAATGAATGACAACGTAGCGGTGACTCGCCTGTTAAAATTTATAAATGTATAAAACATTAAATTTAAAACAAATAAATACACATAATGAAAACATAAAAATTGGCCCTCTATGACCAGAGTTCCCAACCCCATGCCTTTTCTGTAATGATTTCTCCAGCCAGGATATGCCCTGTCTGGTCTTCATATTGTCCTGTTTGCTTCACAAGCAAAATGGATGTAGTAGAACAGACCTCTGGTGTTTTGATCCTGAAGTAGGTCACAGAGTATGGAGGATTGACAACATAACTCTTGAGCCATGGCTTTCCTCCACCATGAATGCTCTCTTCTGAAGTTTACTTTTGTCAAGACAAAGCATTCTTGAATGCCTTGTATTTGTTACATAGGCTACATAAAGGCGGCAGTCACATTGTGTCATTAAGTAGGGTTTTAAATTTGTGTAGACCCTGCATAGCACAGTGTCATGGGTTTCTTGCGACACTACTTCACAGCATTCCTCAGGGGTCAATATAAATATGTTGTTCTGTCCCCTTATTGTGAGTTTTTTCTCCTTGCTTAACTTCACCTTTGAAATTTCCTCAAGTCGATTAGCTGATTGACTTAGAACATTCTTTCCAGACCTGACCATTTTTTTACGTGATGCAAATAGCTCTCAATGTGGAATGCACTACAGCTATCAAGACATCCAAATTGTTGGGCATCTGCTGTGATGTGCAACAGTGAATGCACATTGTAGACTAAGAAGTTCTCTCCATAAAGTAGCCTTCCTTTTTCCACAAAGTACTTCAAAAGTTTGTGTGCATATGACCCATGGGTCTGCACTAGCTTTGGGTTCACTTATATGCACAAAGCAGTGCTGAAGATCAAAAAGTGCTCATATAAGTCCTCTTGCAAAATTCCCTACAAAACTATCTTACCCTGTATAAAGAGCAAACTCTCTGAACTCAATCTGAACCAGTGCTCAATCTCCTCAAAGCAGTTAAGAATGCTTGATTTTAGTCCTTCCAGACGCTCACTGACACAGGTCATATCTCCAGTTGACATTCTGTAGAATGTCTTTCTTCTTGTCCACAAAAGTAGTAAATTCGTCATTACTCCCTGGCAGCACTGGTGCATATAGTCAGCAGGAAAAGATTTGATCATGTCAATTGGAAGGATGGAGAAAGGAGAGATATGCTCCTGTTGATGGTGTTCTGGTAACCATCCTCCATTACCTTTGGCAATTCTTGTATTGTCTCACTGACAAAATCAGTAGTTTTTGGTTTGAAAGCAGCAGTAGCAAGGCAGAGAGGAAAAATGTACTTTGGTGACAAATTAATTGAACACAAGACAGGCCAGAGGGATTTGTTAGAGCTTTTAAAGAGAGGCAGACCATCAATGTTGAGGGAGATGTCAACTAACTGTATTTCGTTTGTCACAGTTGAAGGGTATCTGCTCAGGTTTTTAGAAAGCTGATCAGCTTCATTCAATCTTATTTTCTCCACACCATTGCTAACTTCAACTTCATGCTTCTTGGTACTGTCAACAAGGGTTCTTGCAGTGGAGGGAAGATCGGAATGCCCTTGTCTTTTAAGAACGCTCAGTAGAGCATCCACAGCATTGTGTTTCACCTGAAACATGCTAGCCCATTCTGATAATTCTTCCCTAAGTGTGGGTATAATGTCTTCATCATTTGCAGAATCCATCAGAGCTTCTTCTGCTTCATCTGAAAATATATAGGCAGTCTCCTTCTCAAAATGTTGACTGTGGCCAATGTCTTCACTTTCAGCAACATTGCCCACACTGGCCAGTTCTGGATCATTATTTTCTAGGGGTGTATTCAACTTGTCACGTTGAGGACCCCGGCCCCTCCCTTTTGGGCGTATGTATACGTTGTCCACGTGCTTTGTCTGCGTCTGTGGATATCCGTGGTTAGGGTTATGACGTGTGATTAATAAGTCTCACCTGTGACTTGTCTCGTAATCACGTGGGGCTAATGTGGTTTGCACGTTTCTGTGTGCGTCTTTCAATGTTTCTTGTGCGCTATTGCGCAATCTGTGTTAAATAAACGTGACGTCTGTTACAAGGAAGGATTCAGTGTCTCGTCCCTCGCCAAACGTCACACAACTAAGGATTTTCATAGTCGAATCTGATTCGTCAGCTTTTCCCTTTAGTCGACTAATAGTCAAATCGGGTTTATTTTTATTTATTTTTTTTAGAGCACCTTAAACGGGATCCCGTTCTCATTCAGGACTTTTTCCTCTTCAAAGTAAAAACTTAAAACACTCAGATAAATGAATAAACACGGTAGGTTGGCTTTATTCAGCTTTTATTTATTTATTTACTTTTTTTTTATGAAACGTTAGAGAACATTAACCGTCAGTGCGCATTGTGCATATCGAACTGTCAGACAGGCACTGTGCAAAATGTCAAAAATATTTTAAATAAAATATGTCTGCCTGAAAATATTTTAAAAATTGCCACACAACAGCAAAAAAATACAAGGAATGGTTAAAGTAACGGGGTTTAAAAGCAAACAACAACAACAAAAATATTTACAGGCTTACTTGCCAAGACGCGACGAGACGACACGACTGAAACGACAAAAGTTTTTTTTTTCACATTACGCGTTTTAAATGGTATGCCATGTTGGTTGTTGTCGTGCGAAATGAAAGACGTTGATGACATAACTTGCACTTTACTTTGTTTGATTCATCTTTATGTTTTTCAAAATACTTTCGAAGTTTTTTAGTAGCCATTATAATCTCGGCAGATGCTGCGCGTATTCTGCAGCGTGTTCAGCTCCGCTCGTTTGGATTGTGCAACTGCAGGGTGTGATTTATTAATATGTAGTAAGGAAGATGCCTATCGTTAATGCGCAAACATCATCTCTAAATATTTATTAACAGAAATTAGGATGATTTTATTTGACAAAAGGCTATATATAATGAAAACAAAGACATTTCATGTAACAACTAATGTTTAGCTGCATCCTTGGGCACCCCCATGCAGTTAGAATGGTACATTCGACTATGACGTTCATAGTCGACTAGGGGGTATAGTCGACTATAGTCGAATCAGCGACTATTGCAGGTCACCCCTATTATTTTCACATTATTTTCACCACACAGGTGTTGGCTGTCTTGTTACAAGCCCTTGACACTCTTGCCCAAATCTTATTATACTGCCTCTTCCGTTGCCTAACTGTCATCCAGTGTCTGTACCAGTGTCTCTGCTAAACAGTATGTTGAGTAAAAGTGGGTTGAAAACTTAAGGAGTTAAGGACTTTAATATAATAATACTAAGTGCATGTAGTAAACATAATAATAATAATAATGTAGTAAACAGGGCAGTCATGGCCTGGTGGTTAGGGAACTGGTCTTATGACTGAGGTGCCCCTGAGCAAGTCCCTTAACCCTCAATTGCTCACTTGTATAAAAATGTAAGTCGCTCTGGATAAGGGCATCTGCCAAATGCCGTAAAATGTAAATAATAATAATAAATAACAAAAAATATATATTATTATTTTAAAAGTGCACAGTTATTGTTTATTTACTGGATTTAACATCTAGGGTCTGATGGTTCTCCTTAACTAGGGTTTAATCTCAAATGGTTTCCCTACTCCCTATATGGTGCATTGCATAGGTCATGAAAATTTGTTTTCTACACCTAAACAGTAGTGTGTAAGACGGAGTCAGTTATGGCTGAATATAAATGATGAACTGAAATAATCGATTCCTCATAGCTGAAGAGTACTGAACTCACCGTTCTGGGGAACATACTGCCAGATGCACTAAAGAAAAAAGATAAGAATGTTATATTTTGCACAGGCATAATACAACAAAGTAAGCACCTTTTGGCATGTCTAAAAAATCTATAATATAATAAAAACTAATATTATAATCTAAGAATGCTTTATAATATTTAAATACCTTAATCAATAATCGGCGCCTCCCCCTTCTGCTCTATGAATGAGATGAAACTGTCAATCCTAGTTACTGAAAAGGCATCGGCTCATTTAAGCGACTTGAAATCCTGATGTGGTGCGAGTTGGTTTCAGGCTAAGTTTATTTATTTCTATGTGTGTTAACTTGCTGTTTACTAATTAATTATTAGACAATAAAGCGTTCGATAAACGTGAAGTAATTTGAATGTGTTGCCTGAAGAACAGCATCTACTCAAATCTAACAAACGCTAACCTAGCTAGGTAGCTATAGTTGGCATTAGCTTGCTAATGTAGGTAGCTACTTATGATCACAGATGCTGATTGGGTTTTATGATTATCCATATGGGTTAGCTGAGGGTTTATTAAAAATCACCTCATACATTATCAGAAGATAAATTTATTAAGATAAGGTATTTACTAGCTAACCACATTTTACGTTAATTCAACGACTATACGGGGACGTCACCGAACGTCGTGTGAATCTGTCTTTGGGAACGTTCCGCTAGGACTTTGAGGGGACCTGCTGGGAACGTCCATTATGGCCTAGGAACATCCTATCATGAACATTATAAAAAAACAAATAAGAATCTTCACAAACGTCCCCGGGACATTCGCTGTTTGCTGGGAACTAACCCAGCCAGATAACGTAACTACTTATTTGCTACTATACGAATATAATTCTGTTTCGTTCTTTTGTTTAGTAGCTCAGTGGTTCCTGTTACAAAGATAAAAGCTTATATGCTAGTTATATTGTACGGTTTTATTACAGTAGCTTTAATGTACCATTTAATTGATTTTATGCTGTTATAGTGGATGTATTGTAATGTTACATACATTTGATTTAGATTGGTTATTCATTGAAGTATTTTTACGTTTAGGTGAAATTGTGACGGGCAGGGTGAGCGAAAATAAAAGGAAGCGATCACGCCAAGTCTCAGGGAAATAGGATGGTTTAATATGTAAAGTGCGCAAACCAAAACCCGTGAACTGATCCGAATTAAGGATATAATAACCAGCAGTCAACTGGTACAAAGACAAGACATATATAGACGAACAAACGACCCTCAGGTGAGACGGATCGCGGGCTCCGCCCACCTGAGGGACGACGCCACACAACGCCACACCCACAGGACAAGCTGCTGCTGTAGACGGGGGCGACCAGTAGGGGGCCGCCGTACCGTGACAGATCCCCCCCTCCAAACCGCCAGGGAGAAGCACCTGCACATAAAACACAAAATGCACACACACCCACACACACCAACACAAAGCACAGACGTGCACTGCCCTGATCCCCCTTACAATGGGGGAGAGGTCTCCGTCTTAGCAGGGGAGTTCCACCTGCTCAGGAGAACCCCCCACGTTCCTGGTCAGGGCCTCCCTTAGGAGCGACGCCCTCCGTGCCACTCCCCGTGGCACGGGACCATCACTGGTCCACCCCCACACACACACTCAAGGGGGAGGAGCATGTGTGGAATTACACACAACAGTTCACAAGCACGCTAGGACAAAACACACAAAGACTAGACAAAAGCACGGTGCAAAACGGCAAACGGACAGGACCCACACATGCGCGCTCTACACAAACAGTGGTGACGCGCCGCTCAAGTTCGCAGTCGCTCCCCACACAAAACACTAGACACACGGGGGAGCGAGGCGACCGTGACGAGCGGCGACAGCGTCACACACAACACATTCAACAATTAACACAAGCGAGCGACGCACAACGTTCCATACATCCGTTCACTCACATGCACACACATGTGACCACACAACACGAAGAGCCCGACCGGGGTCGACTGCCCTGGTCACCGCCGTGCTGCACACACACACAACGTTTCAGCACGGCGGGGCTCTTCAACAACAAACAAAACACCACGCAGACAAACACTTACCACGAGACATGACCACGAACGAAGGAGAAAGCAAAGGAGACTGGCGGCTTCCGAAGGGAGGCTGGTTATTCTGTGACGGGCAGGGTGAGCGAAAATAAATGGAAGCGATCACGCCAAGTCTCAGGGAAATAGGATGGTTTAATATGTAAAGTGCGCAAACCAAAACCCGTGAACTGATCCGAATTAAGGATATAATAACCAGCAGTCAACTGGTACAAAGACAAGACATATATAGACGAACAAACAACCCTCAGGTGAGACGGATCGCGGGCTCCGCCCACCTGAGGGACGAACACCACACCCACAGGACAAGCTGCTGCTGTAGACGGGGGCGACCAGTAGGGGGCCGCCGTACCGTGACAGAAATCCTATAGATAGATATATACGGGTGTACTTTTCCTAAGCACAAGAACAGCATTTTGGTAGAAGCTTTGACGCCACCTCAGGAACTCATTTTGAAAATGTTTACTGTGTATTGTCTCCCCACCCCCGCATTGAAATGTAATTTACACCCTTGATTTCTAATTATTATCCCATTGTTAATCAGTTTCTCTATTTTAAATATCCATCGCACGATAGAAAATGATCTCTGAAGGAGTCTTATAAATAGTCACCCTGCAAGATCCCTTGTCTTTTTCAAATCAAAATTCTTACCATTTATCTATGTTTCAGAGCAAACAAAATAAATGATGGGAATAACATTTTTGAAGCTTGCATGTTATTGTTGTCACCCTGAGTGCATGTGGTCTTTGTAAAAGTCGTAGTGATCTGTGGAAATGGCATTTGAGTTTTCAACCCATCTGTCATCTTGTCCAGTTGTTTATACATTGTTATTTATCAGTGACAACCAATTTGAGATCAAATATAAATTTTACTAAAACGTTATGTTGGTGTTTATAGGAAGCTATGCTTTAGTGCGGGCATGTTCAAAGTCCGAACCGGGGGACTATTGGCGCATTTCCACTAGGGCCTGCTTGGCGCAGTACGGTTCGATACGGATCGATTCGCAACGGAACGGTACGGTCGCATTGTGTTTCCATTACAATGGTGGAACACCACAATGTGGGTGGAATTGCTGTTGGTGCGCGGGTTGTAGTGTCGTGACATCTTTATCTTCATTATTGTATGTGGTTGCTCTAATTATTGATAATAATTTGGTATTACTCAAACAGGCTGAACACACCCTGCATAAAAAGCATTAGTCATACAATCAAATGAAAACAAACTATTATGAAATATAGATATTTAAAGTACAACATATGTAAATAATATAGTTATAGTTAAAAAAAAAGTGCAAAAAGCAAATTACCTAAAAATAACGTATAGCTTTATATGAAATAAATATTTATAGTACTACAAGCAACATTTTTTGTGCTTTTACTGGCGTCTGTCTCGCATGGTGTTCACAAGTTCGCCATGCACCCAGAGGAAAGCCCGGTTGAAGGAAACATTTTCCGCCAACTCCGCTCGCCTCGTCAGTGGAAGGGGAATCTTGAACGTAAAAAATAACAAATATTAAACACAAGCATTCCCGTGAAAGCAACAACAATATAGCCTAACTGCACAAATGTGTAGCACATCATCACTGCTCATGCTTTGTTTATGGCTACAGCTAACTAGCAACTAGCAAGGCTAAGAACTAGCTATTGTACATTAGTGACTGTGGTGGTAACATTAACTACAAATACAGCTCTAAATTCCTGCGTTTACAATAGATGCGTTCATATTACGTTCATATTACATCTTTTATGAGCCTAGTAGTAAAACTGTGAAATCACAATACACTCACCATTCTCCGTGGCCTCCAGCACCGACATTGTCGTGTCCAGCACGTTTTCTCTTCCGTTACTGGCTGGCCGGTGACCGTATATGGCATCCATTTGCTGGAACCATTTCCAGTCTTTGCGGTTTGCTCCTCTGCGTCCGTTATGGTCCTTCACCGCCCGGTAATCGCTTTTAAGCTTTTTTAGCTTGGACCGACCGGCACTGCTGAACGGACCGCTGGTAGCCATGAGTGGCCATTAGCGTGGAAACCTAGCTAAAAACCTTTACATTTCTAGTTGCCCCGTCCAGTTCGCCCTGGATTTTTTGATCGCTGATTATTAACAGAAAGGTTTGTACCTTGGCGTTTGACCAGGGAACAGACTTCGCTCCTTGGGTTTTAAAAATGGCTGAGGAGTCCATAGCATAGCGGAGGAGTCACTCTCCTGTGACGCAACCTGTGACGACACTCCCTGGCCAATCAGTGTCATGCTGTTCCTCCACGTCACAGAACTGTACCGCTTCGGAACGGTTAGAACCTCGAGCGAGTAGGTACGAAAAAAGTACCTGAAGGGACCGGCAGACTGGGACCTGGTACTAATGGAAACACTCACAAACCGTCGCAAATCGAACCGTACCACGCCTAGCAGGCCCTAGTGGAAATGGGCCATATATGCGGCCTGCCAGCAGTTTAAAATGCCCTTGTGCAAAAAAGTTATTTTATATTTCACCAGAAGATGGGAGTAGATCTCACCTTTATTGTAGATCTCAAACACTTTTTACAGCTTTTACAGATACGCTGTAAAAATGACATGGCATTTAATAAGAAATGGCATAGAGATCTATGTTGATGAACAGTTCGAATAAAGTAGATGTGTTGGATCTACATCACATGTGCATGTTTTACCTTTTATGTCATTTTTAATAAATGTGAAGTATGGAAATGTAAAATGATTTTATTCTGATCATTTTCAGTCCAACATAAATGTTGAAGAAGTTGTCTTAACGGTGAGACATTTGAGATCGTCTGATGAGGTGGGTTATATTTTAAACCTGTGACTGATGCATTTCTCAGTATAATCCAGATAAATAAACAACAGTTTAAAGCACACACACAGCCTACAGGTAGCCTGTAGGCCCAATTGTACCTTTTGGATTTGGGTGGTTTATACATCCTTTTACACAGTATTAATAACACAGTATCTCCCAATCTCATTATACACACACCGTCTGGGTTATAGACCCTTCTGAACAGGTCAGTAACTCTGCTATGGAGTTATAATGCTGCCAAAATATTTTAAACAAACAGAACATATTCTACAAATATACTATTTGCAAGCAAACATAATGTGATTTTCAAATGAAAAACACAACTTACAAATTCAAAATGCTTCATATATAGGTAAAAAGCTCTAGCTTGTACGTCTATCATGTGACTAATATGATTAACATATACTAATAAAGCATAGCATCAAGGGAAGTATTAATATTTAAAGTTTATGAACCCTACAAAATAAAAGTCCCTATAGAATGTGAACAGTGGCACAGAACCAAACAGAGACACGTATCACAACAAAGACTAATGTTTTCATTTTAGTTAAGTAATGAAGCCTAGCACTGTCTCCCGATGGTCTTTAACATGAATGTCTTTATAATTAATGTCTTTAGCATTATGCAGAGCCCAAACGATTCTTTGTGATGATTGTTTCATCTTCATCTCACAATGAATTTGCAATGTCTTTTTCCTCTAGGAATTATTGCTGTCCACTCTCCTAAACACGTAAACTTTACCTACGTAAACACATTTATCTATGAGGAGTATGTCAGACTGCTGAAATCAGTAAACATGGAAAAGGAGAAAAGCTGTGGGGAGTATGGGAAGAGATTTACTGAACAGAGAAATCCTCAACTGCACCAGTGCATTCACACAGGAGTGAAGCCATATCACTGCTCAGAGTGTGGGAAGAGTTTTACTCACCAGAGTAGTCTCAAAAAACACCAGCACATTCACACAGGAGAGAAGCCGTATCACTGCTCAGAGTGTGGGAAGAGTTTTACTACACTGAGTAATCTTCAACGGCACCAGCGCATTCACACAGGAGAGAAGCCGTATCACTGCTCAGAGTGTGGGAAGAGTTTTACTACACTGAGTGATCTTCAACGGCACCAGCGCATTCACACAGGAGAGAAGCCATATCACTGCACAGAGTGTGGGAAGTGTTTTACTGTACAGAGTAATCTAAAAAAACACCAGCGTATTCACACAGGAGAGAAGCCATATCATTGCCCAGAGTGTGGGAAGAGTTTTACTACACTGAGTGATCTTCAACGGCACCAACGCATTCACACAGGAGAGAAGCCATATCAATGCTCAGTGTGTGAGAAGAGTTTTACTCACCCAAGTAATCTCAAAAAACACCAGCACATTCACACAGGAGAGAAGCCGTATCACTGCTCAGAGTGTGGGAAGAGTTTTACTACACTAAGTGATCTTCAACGGCACCAGCGCATTCACACAGGAGAGAAGCCATATCACTGCACAGAGTGTGGGAAGTGTTTTACTGTACAGAGTAAACTAAAAAAACACCAGCGCATTCACACAGGAGAGAAGCCATATCACTGCCCAAAGTGTGGGAAGAGTTTTACTACACCGAGTGATCTTCAATGGCACCAGCGCATTCACACAGGAGAAAAGCCATATCACTGCCCAAAGTGTGGGAAGAGTTTTAATACACTGAGTGATATTCAACGGCACCAGCGCATTCACACAGGAGAAAAGCCATATCACTGCTCAGAGTGTAGGAAGAGTTTTACTCAACAGGGTCATCTTCAATTGCACCAGCGCATTCACACAGGAGAAAAGCCATATCACTGCACAGAGTGTGGGAAGTGTTTTACTGCACAGAGTAATCTAAAAAAACACCAGCGCATTCACACAGGAGAGAAGCCATATCACTGCCCAGAGTGTGGGAAGAGTTTTACTCAACAGAGTCATCTCCCGCAACACCAGCGCATTCACACAGGAGTGAAGCCATATCACTGCTCAGAGTGTGGGAAGAGTTTTACTCAGCAGAGTCATCTTCCGCAACACCAGCGCATTCACACAGGAGTGAAGCCATAACCCTGCTCAGTGTGGGAAAATCCGATGCTTCTAGCTGTAGTTCTAGCTAACTGTACATTTTCTGTATTGCACTAATACTAGGGGTGTGACGCGAGATGTAACTCCGCAAGATTTCTCGTCACGTTAAAAATCTGTCTCGCGAGATTTGTGATCCAGCAAGCAGCCACATCGGAAAATACAGGTATTACTATTGAAGATGCCCCCGCCACTTTCAAATCGTTTGTTAGGCAGCATTTTGGGAACCCGGTGGAAATGATAAATGGCAAAAGAGTGACTTGATAAGACACGGGCCATATGCAAACATTGTATGAAAATAATTCCATACACCGCGACTAATATGAGCAGGATGCAGAGACATTTACAGAACCACCACAGCCCAGTACTCAAATCAACATATCTCATTTGAACAGGTAGCAGGGACAGAACGGCATGCTTTGACAAGTTGAGACAGCAAAGGATATCGGGAGCAGTGTGGGGATACTAATATTCTTTAAAATGAACATGGCAGTGTAGTTGCAGCAAATTCGGTGACATACTTGGTCAGGCTCTGTTTGCACTATTTGCACTCCGTATTGACAGAGAAGAACTTTTTGTTTTGCACATAATACAGCGAGTCCCCTCTTAATGAGGGGTCTGGTTAACGACGGATCAGAGTTACGACCGACTTTTTAATTTATTTCACGTGGTGCGCGGAGGAGCAGTGGCAGCACTGTGGAGTGTTGTGTACGATAAGCCCTTCTCGGCAACACGATCGCTCTTTCTCACGCTGTACGCACAAGAACATTGTTAGTTTTTGTCTATACTGTATTTACGATCAAAGCGTATCTAAATCTAGAGTCGTGCTTAATGACGAAAACCTGCTTTACGACGGACTTTTCAGTCTAACACCATCGTTAAGCGGGGACTCACTGTAATCCTTTGCGCTTGAAAAAAGGAGAAATATTTAATGTTATTTATTTTAACTTTTATGATTTTTTTTTTCCAATTTGAAGAGGAAGAAGTTTATTAAAATTCATGCTTACATAATGCATGTTAAGAGTTATAATAAAACATTTCAAAATGCACGTGTAACTGAGTTAAAAAAGTCTGTTGTCCAGTCATATAATTTGTAATTTTAGTATTCTTAAAATCTCATCTTGTCTCGATCTCGTGAACCCAATATCGTGTCTCGTCTCGTCTTGTGAGCGGAGTATCTCGTCACACCCCTAACTAATACTGCACAGAATTAGTACAGAATGAAGCAGGCTGGACAGACTACGTTATCTGCAGTAAACAGTAGTGGGAGACTCTGAGCACAGATGCTTGACTCATGTTACTCATGTTTTCACGCTCCATGGCCAGCACGGTAACTGGAGTATTCACATGCATCTGTGTCCCTGCTTGGTTAACCGCCAAAGACTGAACACCAACTATTAAATACCAGAACTAAATTACAAATGAGACACAGCTGAAGGGGAAGTAAGACGGGGCGTGACTGAACAGACTAAAAAACGATACATGATTGACAGGGAGGCGGGGCTAGACATGACACCCTCCTTAAAATCTCAGCATCACCTCTATTCCGTGACCTACAGAAAACATGCTTGCATGGACTACACTTGCTTGCAAAGTGAACATACAAGTTACCATGTGTTTTGGATTTCTGTAAAAATATTAGGTCTGAAATTTCAATGTGTTTCAATAATTTGAATTGTTTTTAATATGTGATGAAAGCTAATGTGAAATGTGCATAAATGTTTTAACTGGGACTCCATGGAAACCATGGTGGTGCTTTTGACTCTTCTAAAAGAGTAAATGCTCTAGAGGCAGATTAAAAGCAATACTACACAAACAGACCTTTTTAGTGTTTTGTTTTTTTACAAACTTGCATCACGCTTGAATGTCTTGAACATATAACAATTGAAGCATTACTTGGTAGCAACTAATACACTGAAAATAAATACCACTTTGCATTTATACAGTATGAATTACACTGTATTGTGATTGCATTATGATGCTTCCCCTGCCTATGTCTCCAATAGCCTACATTGATCTATTTAAAGAAACTGGTCAAATGTTGGATGAGTACAGATCAGCACACCAGGACGATGTACTTTATTGCTTTTCTGAGTGAGAATAATGCTGCAAACCTGATGGAAAAAATGCTGAGATAACCAAACAAATCTGACTGATCTGAGAAGGCATCAGAATTGTATATGGTGAAGTTGGAGTAACATGCCAAACATCACTATTTCTAAAACATATTGCACATGTTTTTTAGTAAGGAGTGGGGGTTGTTTTGTTAAACTCTATATTTAATCATGTTTTCTATGGTTTAAACATTTATTCACCTTATTAGAGACAAACGTCTGTTAAAAAAAGACATCACTCTCATTTTTAGAGGTGCTTGAGCAACCCTTAAAAGGGTCCAGACATGCATATGGTGTGTGCCTTTTTGGAACAGGCTTGCTGTTATCTTTATATTTTCAGAAGGAGAACTTATGGATTCCAGAGCTCTGGGCAGTGTACCGACTGAGCGGGAGTGTTGAATGTACTGAGCTCATATTACACTTATTTTTTAATTAGTCTATTTTTTCTTTATTTTAAATAATATATAGTAATATGCATTGAACTAATGTATAACGCCCAGCCGCCATAGTTCGAACGAAAGTTGTTGAGCGGTAACACTCGTCTGAAAATAAATTCTCCGGTTTAAAATATAGTCTCCTGTTAAAATTTTTTTGGCATTTGGGTCCGTATCCAGTTAATCAGGAATGTGATTGGGTCCGGACAGGACGGCGTTCGGGTCCGGATCCGGACCGCGGTCCGCCATTTGGTGATACCTGTACTAAATCATAATGTCAAATGAAGTGCAAGTTGGGTGTACCTCACTATGTCTCTGGATGCTACCAGTACCTTTTTTGCAGCTGCTGTTGTGCGTACACACAGGGGAAACCCAGATGCCACAGGGTCTAGTTTTCCTGACATAGTTGACTCCCACTCCACAAACAACCCTTCAGGCCTGCTATTGATATTACATCCTAATTTACACATTAAATCTCAACCCATTAAATTTAATGGACATGTGGTTGAAATAAAAAAATTGTGTTCAAATGTGGTGTTACATCAGAGAGGTTTAAAAAAAACTTTAAATGAATGGGTGGCACCGCTATCAACTAAAAACTTTGGTGCCGTTTACTGTTAAGGTTATTTTCTTTAAACATTGATCATTTAAACTAATTACTTTATTTTCTTTGTCTTCTCCTCGTGGTCCTGTGCTGTCCCACCTCTCTGCTGCCCGTCAATCTCTGGAGCTTTCATTCTCCTGTTCAGTGTCCTCTTAATTTTCACTCTTGCAAAGTATCCTGGTTTTCCATAGTTGTAACAATTGGCGTCACTCCTTCATCCTCCTCTGCCTCTCCACCGTCCTCTGCTAGTGAGCACGTGTTGGATGTCGTTCTGCTTCTGAATTTTCTTGTTCTCTTTCTTTGCAAGTAGTTCTTTGTGGAGCTTGCCGTGATCCTCTATGGTTTGCAGGGTAGCGCTGTTGTACCTGATGCACTGGGCTCTGATGAGGTTGCTGATGTCTTTTCTCATGCTCATCAGGAAGCTGTTTCTCAGGTGGGCTTCCCACGGGCTGACATGTACTGGTCCATTAGCTCGCTGCGCTGGAGCCTCAAGTCTGCAGTGGGCAGCGTGAACTCTAGTCTCACTAGAAAGTCGCTGACGGATTATCCATCTTCTTGTTTAGAAGCAGCTATCTTGGTTGCGTTGACAGTTGCTGGGTATGTGGCTTCCAGCCTTGGGACCAGGCGCCTTATCATATCTCCGTTTGGGTCTTCCTGTACGGGTGCTGGAGCTTCCCACTTGGGTCGGTAGAGCCGAACGTCTCTTGGTGCCCAGTCTCTGTCTATCTTGGTAAACTGGGGGCTAAGCTTGACCACCAACAGGCGTCTCAGTTCAGATTGGGTCGACCTGCAGGACTGAACGAAGGCCGTGAGTTCTTCTCTGAAGCGTCGTCCTCCCATATTTGTTGGTTTGTCAAGGCCTTCCGTTGCCTTCATGATGTCATCTGCTGTCCAGTGACGGTGGACCATGTTGACTCCTGCGGGGCCTGCTATCTCGACCATCGAGAAGGTCGCTGCAAACCCCGGGGTGACTAGTTCGAGCATCACCTCTCTCTGTTTGTGGCTTCTTGTGTGCGATGCCACAGGTGAAGCTGGCGGAGGGGGTGGCGGTGCAAAGTTGGCGCATTCCATTGCCTGGCGTGCTTCCGCATACGGGGCCAACGGGCCTGCTGGATACGGTGGGAGCCGGCGCGTTTGTTAAAACGAACGGGATCCGCACCCACTCATCGGGCCCCCAGGGTGTGCTAAAAGCTGTGAAGTGTCTAAACTCCTCACTTACGAAACCTTGATGATATGCATTGCCTTGGTCCTGAACAGGGGTGGAAAGTAACTAATTACATTTACTCACATTACTGTAATTGAGTACTTTTTATGAGTAATTTGTAATTTTCTGAGTAGTTTTTGAAATATGTAATTTTTACTTTTACTTGAGTTCATTTTGACCCAAGTAGTTTTACTTCACTACATTTGAACGCCCTCATATTACTGAGTAAAAAAATATTGATGGTGAAAAATTAAATGCGAGCAGAAATGTAAACTTCTGAGTCCCAGAACTGAAGGCCAATTGCGTGGCCTTGCCTCCCTTTCCATTGTCTCATAATCAGGTTGTAATCTGGTGCACTTATTTCCAAAAGGATGAGATCGTTCTATATATCTATCAGGTTCAGTGGGATCGTGTGGACATTTTATTGTGAAAAGTGGAATCCTGTGGGCACTGTATTTTGAATAGTTGGATCCTGTGAGCATTTTATATAGTGGAATCCTGTGCGCATTTTGTTTTATTTTGAGATGTGGGATCCTGTGGTCATTTTACATTTTATTTTGAAATGTGGCAACCTGTGGGCATTTTATTGTGAATAGTGGGATCTGGTGGGCACTGTATTTTGAATAGTTGGATCCTGTGAGCACTTACTTTTAAATTGTGGGATCATATGTGCATTTTTTAATTTTTGATGTGGGATCCTGTGGGCATTTTATTGTGAGTAGTGGAATCCTGTTGCATTTTAGTTTGACTTGTGGCATCTTGTGGGCATTTAATTTTGTGTGCATTTTGTTTTTTGAATAATTTGTAATTTAAATTTCCTTATTCTTATCATAGTGTTGTCCGTTGGACAATAGGACTGAAAATTGTTTGCACTTTATGGTACAGGTTGTGATTGTCCTTGTGCTGTGAGGAAGTATGTTCCTGAGCCCAGCTGATCTTTTTGCAAGTGTGGATGTGCACTTAGATACACTTTGAAATCGATTAAAACAACTTGTGCTGAATTTGGTTCATGATTCATCCATGCATTAAATAACTGAAAGTAACTAAGGAACTTTTACTCAAATTACATTTTAAATGAAGTAATTTTGTACTTTTACTCGAGTAAATTTTGAGATGGGTAATGTTACTTGAGATTTTAGGCAAAGTAATGATACTTTTACTCAATTACAATTTTTCAGTACTCTTTCCACCTCTGGTCCTGAATGGAAAACCAAAGATTTACACCCAAGCTGTCCAACAGATCTTGTAACTGTGGTAATGGATGTCAGTCAGGTATAGTATTTTAGTTAAGCTTGCGGAAGCAGTGTTCTCAAGTCTCACGCATTGAGCGTGTGACACACGCATCTCAGCGAGTTCACACGCTCACACGCCACACATGGTATTTCTCACGCTTGATTTATTATATTATTTTTTAATCCAATCACCGCACATAAATTTATTCGCCCTGTCTACAAATGAGTCACAGCCAGTGGTCACAGCGCTTCTGCACTCAGAGAAGTCACCCAGTTACCACACCATTTCCAGCCAATCCATCGGCTGCATATTATAATGTACTCTCGTTGAGCCAATCAGAATATAGATCGCTCTGTTGTTAGGCAGACCTAGTCAAAGAGGGTGGAGTGTCGGGCGCGAAGAACTGTCCGATTCAAAAGTTCTGAAACACACGTCAGTGACCAACTGAAAAAGAACGGCACCACTGGAGGAACTGTGAGGGGAAAAAAGGCGAATTTGACTTCGGACCGTCAGGTAATAAATTCATGTTTACAAATATTCCATTAGTTAAGCTAACATTAAGCCTACACCTGTCCGTTTCAAGCTACCGCTAGTTTAGGTAATTAACTAGCAAGCTACATAATAAAACCAGGCAAGATAGCATAACGTTACTTTGGTTTAGTCACCTTAGAGCTGCCATGAACATGGAGACGTTTTTAACTGTTTATTGTTTATTTAGAGTGTCAGGGAAGAAACAGAGGGGTCTTCTTTCCTTCTGGGAAAAGGCTCAGAAACCAAAGGCAGGGGGTGCACGATGTCACGATGGCTACTACATCAGAAATGGCTACTACATCAGGGGAGATAGCAGAGAATACTTTAGATATAGTGAAAGAGAGAGAAGAGGAGACTATGGAAGAAGAAGAAAGGGTAGAGTTGAATGCAGCAGAAGGTGGAGGGCCAGAAGAAGAGGGCACAAGTGAAGATGTTGGTGCTGAGGTCAGGGTAGTGGCTAGAAAAAGGCCCTTAGCTGGGGCTGCCACTTACAGATGCACCTTTAAAAGTGAATGGAGTGTAAAATGGCCATTCATAACTGTAGGCACCACCAACTCTCACTACTGATGCTCTGTCTGCAGACAGGAAAATTCCGGTTGCCATCAAGGCATAGTAGATGTGCAGCGACACATTAAATGTAAATCACACCTGTCTAAAGAGCAGGCACTGCAGTCTCCAGTTGGTGTTGGTGGCATGACTACACAAGAGTCCAAGGTATTGTTCTGGTCAAAAAGTTTTTCAATCATGTCTGATTATTTAAGCAATAGAACACGAGAGGGAGTGTGTTATCGCGAATAACATCACGGCTGTGATTTGGTCATAGATAGATCATCACACCATGATGTTATTAGTGATAACACACGACTGAGTGTTCTATTGCTTTTATACAACAGTTTTTTGCAAAATAAATGAAGAAAATAAATCCAAGAACCTCAAGACATTCATAATGAATATGTTTTAATACGGACTGTGCCTTCTGCCAAAAAGTAGTTCCACAACTAGTGAACTTGTTACGAAAGTTAGCTTCAAATTAAAATTGGGAATAATTAAAGATTAAGTGAAAAGATAATAAAATTCAAGGCATGTGCCAAATATAAAAATACCTAAAAATATTTTTGCAGGTTGTTTAAGCACAGATACAAAAATGTCTTGTGTGTATATGTCGTCCACGGAGTGATATAGTTTTAGTGTGAGAATGCTGTGATGTTATCACAAATATCAGCACGGTTAGAACACTTCTCAAACAATCAGATTGTGAGGTCGATACTAATTGTTGTATAAAAAAATCATATATTTAAATTCATTGTGAACAATTACCTGGTTACCATTCTTTTCTGTTTAAGACAAGGAGAGCTGAGGTGAAAGTGGCTGTGGCCATGGTACAGCATAATGTGCCATTTGCCGTTGCGGATCATTTGAGTCCTTTGTTGAGGAATTGTTTTATTGACTCCCCCTCTGCACAACAATATAAGTGTGCCAGCACCAAAACCACATGCATAATAAATGAAGCTGTGGCACCCCACTTCAAAGAGGAGCTGGTCATCAAGATGAAGAGCAATCCCTTCACGCTCATAACAGACGGCTCCAATGATACAGGTGACAGACAATTTAAATATCCTCTTTTTTCGGTGTACATTGTTTACATGTCAGTGGTGCATGTATGTTATTTGTCTAATGTATTGTTTAAACATTTAGGACGTGAGAAGATGAACCCCCTCACTGTCAGGGTGTTTGATGGCCAGGCTGTTGTCCACAGGTTTTTGGACATGTGCATAACAAGTGGGCAGCGCTGTGGTACTGCCGAGGCCATTTTCCAAAAAATAAATGCTGTCCTAGAAAACTACAACATTCCTTGGAGCAACTGTGTTGCCTTGTCCATTGATAATGCCCCAGTCAATACTGGGGCAAGAAACTCGATTGCCTCCAGGATACTGGCAGAGAATCCCAGTGTATACATCCATGGGTGCCCATGTCATATCCTGCACAACATTGCCAAACATGCTGGACAGGGTTTCATGGAAGTAAGTTTGGATTCTTTTAGTAAAATTTAGATACAAGGAGTTTTATTTGTCACAAGCGTAGAATTATTAAAAAAGTATGACATGCAGTGACAAAAACTTGTCTGCCCATAGTGTGTGTGTGTGTGTGCGGGCATACATGCATGCGTGTTTAAGTGTAATAATGTTGGAAGTGCCAAATTGTGCCAGAGATGGATTGTGTGTGGGGTGACAGTGTGTGCAAAATAACATGGACTAGACATTAATGGACATTAATCTAAATTCTAGGTGCCTGGATTTGACCCTGAAGACTTGGCTGTTGATGTGGGGCACTGGTTTAGAGGCAGCACAAATCGCAAAGGCTACCTCACAGGTTGGTGATTTAGTGTGTGAGTGGAATGCAATAACTTTCATCGCACTGAAATATAACAACAATCACATTACAGAATTCTGTGACTTACATGAGTCCGAATACATGGAGATACTGTCACACATCTCCATCCGTTGGCTGAGCCTGGAGCGGTGCTTGAATCGCGTTCTGAGGCAATACAAGCCACTCTGCAGCTATTTCCAGTCAGCAAGTAAGTTGCATGTGTTACTGACATGAATGCAAGGTTCTTTAAGAGATTGTCAACTGAATGAATAATATGTAACAATTGTGTTTTTTGTCTTTTCAGATGAAAAACAGCCACGGTTGAAATGGCTTGCGGGTGCCTTCTCTAACCCAATGACTGAAGTGTACCTCCTCTTCTATCAGGCAACATTGCCAACCTTCACCTCCCTTAATTTGCTACTTCAGAGGGAGAAACCATCAGTTTTCCTTCTCTATGAAGAGGTACAGTCGGGGTTCAGCTCTTTTTATGCCATCAGTTTTTCATCTAATGTCACTAACATCTTCATTAATTTTGTTCCCTTCATAATAACTAACACAAAGCTAACCCTACAGTATTCATCTCCACTAGCCTTGTTATGCAATTTTTCTCACTATTTGCCAAATGTTATGTACCGAATTACAACTTTGTAGATGACCAAGTTCATCCGCAAGTTGTGCGGAAGATTCCTGCACATCAGTGCATTGCAGGGGAGAGCGGTGGAGGACATTAATTACACAGATCCATCCACGCAACTGTCTGGTAATGCTCCCCAAGTTTCTCATACACAAATACTGCACATAGACTCTGACCACAACTGACTTATTTAGTTTTGATAGTGAGGCTGTCACCAATGTACAAGCATAAATAGTTTATATTACTGATATTGTCTATCTTTAATCTTTATTGTTATAGTGTGTGTCTGCCTGTCCCTCTGTGTGCCTCCAGTGGGTTTTGCACATGCTATATTGTTGTTTAGCAGTTAATGTATAGGAGTTAGTTTTATTGTACAGTTTATTTATGTGTACACTTTATGAAGCAGCTTTAATTCTCATTATACTCTGTAAAATGTCAACAAAGGCCTTCTATTCTATTCTATTCTATTCATGTCTCTAATAGGACAAAAGCTGAATGTCGGATTTACAACAAGGACAACCCTTAACAGGCTCCTGGAGGCAGGGGATGTCACTCCACAGCAGGGGGAGAGCTTCCACCAGGCTGTCCTGGCATTTTTGACAGGTGCCGTAGAATATGCCATGGCAAAGCTGCCCCTTAAGGAAAGTCTGCTGAAACATGCCAGGTTTGTCGATGTTCAGCAAAGAGCGGACTGCGAAGTGAATGATGCGGCATACTTTGTGGAAAGGTAAAGGTTGAACTCTTCAAATCTATTGCAAAGTTTATCCACATCTGATGAAATATCAAAGCCCTTTGTTTCTCCTGGTTTAGTACGCACTGTATTCTTTAGGTTTCCCAAACTTCTTCCATTCGAAGCACCTGAGGAACAAGACAAACTTGCTGAGGAGTTCCAGGACTACCAACTGATGGAGGTTCCAGAGTCCCAGGAATTTGAAATTGAAGCTTTCTGGGAAGGCCTGTCTTCCCTCAAGAATAGGGTAAGAAATACCTAGCATACACAAACTGACATGAGCAACTGGAGTGTAAAAATATTTAGAAGTGCAATTAGGGTTCCTTGTTTTTTTCCAAAGGTGACTGGAATGAACAGATTTCCCAGACTGTCTGCAATCGCCAAATTGGTTTTAACTCTCCCACACTCAAATGCCGATGCAGAGAGGGTTTTTTCCATGGTGGGCTTGAACAAGACCAAAACCAGAAATGCCTTGGCTCTGGATGAAACCCTTTCGGCCATTATGACCGTCAAAATGGCTGGCATTGAGCCTCATTGCTTTAAATGGGAACCCCCAGTGTCAGTGATCAAGGCATCTAAATCTGCCACAAATACTTGCAACATTCAACATCACTTATGAACAAACATAGAAAATATCCACTATTGTTCCGTGGGGATAAATTTGTGTTTTTGTTTTATTTATTTTTCTTTATTTATTTTTCTTCTTGTCTGTACTTGTTTGTAATTATATAACAATAAACCGTGAAATTTGATCAAATCAAACTTGTTCTCTTTCAAGTTGAACACACTTGGAGGTTCAATGGGCCGATGGGCTAGGGTTTGAAACTTGAGAGCCCTGTCCATATCTATTTCGCCCTCCACTGGCGACCGATCGCGATATACAACTTACGTTCGTCGTCACCCCCCACTCAACGACTTACGTTTGCCACCAAATCCCCCCCCCCCCCCCGCTCAACAACTCTCACACTCTCACATGAATCCTAAACTTGAGAGCCCTGCGGAAGTCAACACATAGATGTAACCCATTGTCCTTTTTGCGCACGCACACCACTGGAGACAAATAGTCTGATGTTGACTTCCTGATCCAACCTTTGTTTAAGAGATTTTGGATGTATTCCTTAACCTCTTGGTACAATGGCCTGGGGATGAAGTTGTAACTCTTTTGCAGAGGTATGTTGTCAATAGTGTTTATCTTTAACTGCAAACCTGGGGTACATCCAATATCTCCTTCGTTGCGAGCAAACACGTCAGACTGTTCACAGAGTATTTGTCGGACTACTTCCTGGTCATGTTCTGGTAATTTGTCGGACTACTTCCTGGTCCTTCCACTTCCATTCAAATTCAAATGCAATAACTTCAAATGCATTTACATTTGCAATGTGATTGACATCTATTCAAATTTCATTTACACATACACTTTGATGCTTTATTGAAATGAAAATGTATTTTCCGATTTGAATTATCAAGTTCATATGATCATGCAAAGGTTGTATCAAAATTATAATTAAAATGCTATTCGCTTAATATGCTTTGCATTTCGTGATATATTTCGTGAAATAGCGCCACCCTTGTTTGCAATAACATTACGATACCAACAGCGCTCAAACTGTGTCAAAATGCATTTTGAAAATGCAAGCCGAGCAGAATGCATTTTCATTTCCATGGTCTTCCACTATACAATCCCACCAGGATTTCGTGGGCCTTTTTTATGATTGTTGCAGGCTAAAATGTTTGTTGTGGGTGTTTTTCAAAAAAATTGCGATGCAACTTGCGGTGTGTTTTTGCTTTTTTTTTGTGATTACATTGCAATAGGGAGTAAATGTTGCATGGTTTCCTCTATTTTAATTATCTATTTACCTATTTATTTACCCATGTATTTATTGTCCATTTATTTATTTATTTATTTGGATCTCCCTATGGATATTATGCTTCTTATCCTGTGTTTTACCCCTGGTTTTAACACTTCAAGCAATAATTTTATGTGCTATGAAATAGTTTGGGCAGGAATGATCCCTCTCAAGTTTTTGTATGCCCCGCCCCCTGAAACACAGGTCTCTTGACAGAGAATGCACAATGATCCCTCTCACTTTCTTGAAATGATCCCTCAAAGTGCAACAGCTCGGTGGCAGAAATGGACTTTCCGTCTCTTAAAAGACTATGAAAAATCACTTGGAGTGGATGGGCTGGTACTAGAAATGTTAAACTTGTTGGAAATACATGTATGAACCCATCGTTGTGAAACAATAAAACACTGAAAGCAAAAAAAAAAACAGTTTTCCCCACTTTCATGTAGTGTACCGGGATAATGCTTTTCCCGATCTTTTGCCGTTATTTTCGTCGGCAAGTGTGAAACGTGTGCCTCGCTCATACTGCTTTCAGTCTGCTCCTCTTGAACGTATACACGGAAGTAAGGTGGGAGTTTGTCGACGTCACATCAAGACGACATCAGTGATTGGTCAAATTTGCGGGAAGTTGCGGTGATTGGCTGAAGTTGCAACACTGCCCTGAATTCACGGGGTTTGCTTGAATTTGCGTTGAAGTTGCAAATCGCAACATCGCAAAATTCTGGAGGGTCTGACTATAGTCAAATTAGATCCCATCAGCCTTCCAATCAGATTTCCACAGCCCTCCACTTTATTCAGCCAATCGGGTTCCACAGCTTTCCACCTCCGGCAGTCAATCAGGATTGGAGTGTTGCGCATGATAGCGGGTATAACTGAAAATAAATAAAAGAGATCTGTGACTGCAGATCTGATTTAGAGATCTGTGACGGCAAAGTCACATAGGACCCACCTTTACATACATTACAAGCCTACTCTCCCGGGCTCGTTTTTTCTCGGGCTAGTTAAATCCCATTATATTCTGTTAGCCCCTCCCCAACAATATTCCATTCATGTTACGGGTAACACAGGGACAAAGAATATAAAACATTCTAATTGCTGTTAATACACAATTGAATAAACATCTTTGGTCACATCTTCTCATGTCATGACATTACTCTTTTCTACATAATTTCCATTTTACATGTGCATATGCATATATAATCACTGTTGTACAGTTTGTTAGTCCCTCCTCTTCTGCAGAGGTTACACCTGCCCAGGTTAGTAAAAGCCTGAATTTTGAACTCTTACTATTTTAGTATAATGGATGCAGACTGGTCACAGGTAAGCATAATCATAAATCATAATCATATTATGTCTATTGGTGATGTGTAGGTCTACATCATCACAATTAGTCCATATCATCTGGCCCATTGACTGAATGCTTGTATTGCACTGAGCAATACAGCCTGTCAGAAATGCCAGGCCATGTTCATGTCTGTGAGAAGTAAGTGGGACAGTTTACATATCTCAAGAATAATACTTTCATTCTAAAATTATACATTAGGTATTTTGTTTCCTTTTAGGTATCTTCATTTAGCTACAAAAATTATTTCTAGAAAAAAATCAAGACCACTTAAAAATGACTGACCTAGGGTTTAGTGTTTTTGGTTTGCATTTGTTTTCATTGGAAACATTTCTCCAATTCCAAAATGAATAATAAATTAGCAATTTTTTGCTATTGTATTTATACTGCTTATAAATTGGGCAAGCAAAGCCTGAAGGGTAGCGGGAGGGTCACTGGATCAAATCGAACTGCCAGGATGTGACTGAAGAGCCCTTGATCATGACACCTAACCCGCAACTGCTCCCCTGTGCTCTGTTCACGTGTTTCACTGCATGGGCGGATCAAAGGCAGAATGGTTCACTTCACACAAGCGGTCAGTGATTGGATATTAAATATTAGAAGCAAAGAAGCTGGTCATTTTTAAGTGGTGTGTGTTTTAGTTTTTTTTCCTTCTCCCAGAGCTGCATTGGTGTTAAAGGAATACACATCTCTGGTGTAATAACTTGGGCATTAAAATGCAGCACAAATGAACATAATGTCTACTGCAAAATGTCACAAGCCTTAACATATTGCTGATTACACTAGGTTGTACGAGAGAGAGGTTGGATGATGGTGATGCAGGGCAGGAGGGAACATCAGTAACAGTGGTAGAGAGCAACACTGAAAGGCAGGACAGGGTTTCAGCATCAGTGGCTGATGGTCCCTCAACCAGTCATTGTTCAACAGCAGAGTCTGCCATTGAAGGTTCAGTCCTAATCATATCGCAGAGCTGTACATGTGTTCTTTTGCATTTTAAGAGGCCAACCAATAATAAACTTTTTCTTTCATGAATCAGAACTGTTCTGAGCATTATTTGCATCATATAAAAGCCCTTTGTCTTTTTGATGTGGATATTTAACTTATTGTATTATTAATATTTCACACAAACACCACAGAGTGGAAGATGGAGCCTGATCTTAACACAGCTGCCAAGATGTATTGAAGGCACATTTTAGGGAATGCTGAGGAAAAGCCAGATGTAGTTGTGACACTTGATATACATGCCAGTGAACAGGATTGTGAACGAGAAATGCTTACCTTCTATAAACGACAAAATCTTGATTGGACAAGTCCATTCAGTGTAAGATTTAAAGGTAACATGTTCTATGTAATTACATTTGACTGACTTTGTTGCTATAGACTAATACTGTAATGATTATTATAGCTTTCTGGTCATTATAACCATAAACAGGAGATGCTGCAATGGGGGACGGAGTAACACGACACTTTTTCTCCCCACTAATGGACAAGTTGCACTTTGTATTTGACATTGACCTTCGTGAGTGGATGTAATTCCCATAAGATAGAATTTGTGCAGTTTTTCAAAGTAAGGTAAATGTTGCCTGAAATGGATTTTGCAGACATTATTTCAAGTTCAGAATTACGCCAATGTTTGACTGATGTACAGCGCTATTCAATTGGTTGTTTTGGTAAACCACTGATTGTTTCAGACTGTGGGTGATTTGTGCTATTGCAAATTTTTGGCAATTAATTATATTCACTGAATCAACATTGCTATTCAAAGAATTAGTGTGGCTTTTTATCTTGGTTTTAAAATGTCACCTAACATCTAACCCCCAGATAACTGTGGAAAAACACTTCTATTCAATGGAGAAGATGATCACAAGGTTCGTTCAACATCAAGAGAACTTGTAGATGGTGACCTGTTTAGAGTAGTGGGAAGAATGATTGGCCACACATATTCATGGAGGTCCACTCTTCTCAGGGCTGAGCCCATTTCTCCTTCCCTTTCTAAGTGGCAGCTGGAAAGCCAGAATGAGCTGAGCCCACAGGAAAAAGAGGATATAAACAGCCTGGCCTTAAGCTGGGATTTGCCTCCAGTCACCAACTCTAACAGAAGGTGGTTAGCAGAAGCCGTCCTCCACCATTGGGTATGTTGGAGGGTGCTGTTTTGTGGCGTTTCATTTTATTTATGGTGGTGTATGTGCTGTCTCAGACAGTGGGTACACACTCCATCTGTATCAAAGTAATTCTCATACCAATGGTTGTCTTTGCATGTTTTCTCTGCACATCTTCAATAAATTTTTAACAAATATTTTCAGGTTATTGGCAGACGTGAAAAGCAGCTTGCACAAATGCGAAGGGGGCTGAAGGACACAGAGGTGCTGCGAATGATCAAAGAATGGCCAGATTTAAGTGGTGCTATTCCCCAGATCCTTTGCTCTATTGCTGGACCCAGAGGTAATGTTCCCAACATCCTCCTATTTTTAAATATTTTTGCTTTATGCATATGAATGAAATAGAATTCAACACTCTGATTTACATTAGTCACATAACGTGATATTTGATGAAATGCAGGCAAACTTCATTTTTGGAATCATGATAGGTTTAGACTTAATTCAATAACTTCTGCCCCTTATATGATACTTAAAAGGGTTATCTGGCCAGAACCTTACAGTGATGAAGAGGAGGACCAGCTCAACTTGGAACAATCTTGCCAAGTCACAGGCTTTTTGAGAGAATATATTCAGAAAGGTTCGTCTGTCAACAGGCCTCTCCTTAATAGAAGTGATGCTAAGCACTCTTGCTTTTGTTTGAATTTAACAAACCTCTTGCAGGTTCTCCATCAGAACTACATGAGCTTGTGCAGTTTTGGACTGGTTGGTCAGTCGTTCCAGATCATCTCTATGTTGAAGTAATGCCTGACCTGTCACTGTGAGTGGCTTCAACCTGCCTTATGACCCTAAAACTTCGTCTGAAATGTGAGACTTTCCTTGTTTTCACACAAAACATGAAAGCTGCTGTGAAATCCACAAAGTTTGGCTTTGGTCTAATCTGAGCATAGGGAGACCCTAGATCCCCCATACTCAAATAGCAGCTATCTATTTCTGGCCCGCGAGCTGTTTTGAAAAGTGTTTTTTTTAGTAATCTTTTTTTTCAATCGCGCTATCCGCTCTTATTTTGAAATCGCGCTCCGCGATCTCAAGACGATGCCGGGGATTGCCTTTATGGCAACAACAAACAGGTAGCAGACGCCCAAATGCGTTCGCCACCCCCCGTCGACAGTTTACGTTCGCCACCACACACAATCCCCCCCCCCCCCCCCCCCCGTAACCGGCCCCTTCAGTGATTGAAAAAATAAAATGTGGCCCGTCATAATTTCTATTTGAGTACCCCTGCCCTAGATATTCAGGTAAAGTGAGTTTGTTTTTTTCTTCCCCCAAGCCATTAAGCTTTTGAAAATTGCTTATTCTACTAAAACATATTCAAGAAATTAGTTCTATGAAGTGCGCACTTGTTAGACAAGAATTAACAAAATACATGGTTCATTCTGTACTCGTGACCTTTATTTCAAATCAAATGTTAAATCCTGAAATCTTACCACGACACATGCAAAGCTGTACTTCATATAAATTGGTTTTTTTTTTGAACCAAATAAAAATATTAAAATGAACACTTCTGCATTTATTCTTGCTTAATTATTCTAGATGTCCTGGCCAAGATCAAACCTTTTAACCTACACTAAATATATCGACCAGATGCTCTATTGTTAACAAATAAACATCTACTGCTTCAGTAAGGGATACATGTTGGTTGGGCAGGCTTGCAATCTCCTCTGCAGTGAGATCACAAGGTAACTGGAGATCTGGTACTGCTAGGGAGTCTACAGTTGTGATCAAATTTATTCAACCCCCACTGAAATAAAGTGTTTTGGCCAGTTTGACATTGATTTTGATCATTTCAGTCATCTTATTTACAATTATATCAAAGAGGCACTTATAAATTAGACAAACATAACATAATATTTATGATGGAATAACCACAAATGTCTTTACTGTGCTCACATCATTATCAGTTTTATTCAACCCCCTAGTGACATTATTTTTTAGTACTTAGTACAACATCCTTTTCCAGTTATGACAGCTTTCAAGCGTGAAGCATAGCTTGACACAAGTGTCTTGCAGCGACCTATGGGTATCTTAGCCCATTCTTCATGGGCAAAAGCCTCCAGTTCAGTCACATTCTTAGGCTTGCGCACTGCAACTGCCTTCTTTAGGTCCCACCAGAGGTTCTCAATTGGATTTAAGTCTGGTGATTGCGATGGCCACTCTAGAATGTTCCAGCCTTTCATGTTCAACCATGCTCTAGTGGACTTGGATGTGTGCTTCGGATCATTGTCCTGTTGGAAGGTCCAACGTCTCCCAAGCCGCAGGTTTGTGACTGACTCCATCACATTTTCCTCCAAGATCTCCTGGTACTGAAGGGAATTCATGGTACCCTGCACACGTTGAAGCTTTCCTGTACCATTAGAAGCAAAACAGCCCCAAAGCATAATTGACCCCCCGCCATGCTTCACAGTAGGCAAGGTGTTCTTTTGTTCATAAGCCTGGTTCTTCCTTCTCCAAACATAGCGCTGGTCCATTGTCCCAAACAGTTCTAATTTAGTTTCATCTGACCACAGTACACTGTCCCAAAACCTTTGTGGCTTGTCCACATGACTTTTGGCATACTGCAGTCGACTTTTCTTGTTCTTTGGAGTCAGCAAGGGGGTGCGTCTGGGCGTTCTGGCATGGAGGTCTTCGTTATGCAGTGCGCGCCTTATTGTCTGAGCTGAAACTTCAGTGCCCACATCTGACAGGTCTTTTTTCAGTTCCTTAGCAGTCACGTGGGGATTTTTCTCCACATTACGCTTCAGGTAGCGCACAGCAGTCGCGGTCAGGATCTTCTTTCTGCCACGACCAGGTAACGTTTCCACTGTGCCCTTTAACTTGAACTTGCGAATGATACTTCTGATAGTGTCTCTTGGAATATTTAACAACTTCGCAATCTTTTTATATCCATTGCCATTCTTGTGAAGAGCAATAACCTCTTCTCTTGTCTTCTGGGACCATTCTCTTGCCTTCACCATGCTTGGAAACACATCAGTAGATGTCTAGAAGGAGCTGAGTATCACAGTCCTTTTAAATTTGCCTAATTGGTGCTTATCATGCTTGATTGCTGCTCGTTGACATCCACAGATGTTTTCAATACCTGATGGAAAACACTGGAATGAACCTCTGTTCTTAGGAGTGGTAGTCGTAAAGGGGTTGAATAATTGTGTCAATGAAGAAATCACAAAAAGGCCATTTAATACTTTATGACAAAAAAAATTGATGCTATCTTAGTTGCATTTAGTTCTTTAACAAGTCCTTGTAAGATTTCATTATGAACACAATTACAAATGTGCACTGAATTCCATAAAACCCTTCGCAGCATTGGGGGTTGAATAAATTTGATCACAACTGTATATCTTCCACCTCATGTGAGCCATCACAGTTAATACCATATTCAGCATTAACCTAAAATAACAGATTACATGCTCTTCCTCAGTATTATACACATCTTTCCTTTAAATGGTTTTACTATCCTGCTTCATTGCACAACATCCCACATCACTCATTATTTAATTTTTTAAACATGTATACTTACTATCTCAGGATCCTCTGCAGTATCTCTGTATTGTAGCCAAAGTTGGTACGGCGACCTATTGTTCTCTGTTCTTATTTTGTGCAAGTTCCAAGCTTTTTTAAAGACATTGAGATGATGCTGTAACTGGGAAAGAAAATCCAGTGCAGAGCATAGAGACGTAGCTCCTCATCAGGACTCAGCATCCCTTCTGCCTCCAAGTTGTGGAAGAGCGTGTAGAACAAAACAAGAACCCGTGTGTACACATCTGACCAAAGACGCTCAATGGTACGTTACAGTTAGGGGTTCTGTGGTTTGCTTTTGGTGTTGTATTTGGTGTGTTTGCAGGTTCTCCAGAAGGGGGCGCAACGATGTGATTGACATCAGGTGCCAGTGTCACGAGATGCAAGACGAGATTGGATGGCGGGTCTTTAAAAGCGCTGTACCTTGTGGTGTCTTGAACAGTGGACTCCACCTGGTCCTTGGGGGATACTGAACTGTGATAGTAAACTGTGATAAATGTGATGAACTGCATTTATGGTGACCGTTCTGAGATCGTTCGGGCCGATGGTTTACATCATTCGGGTCTATAAGAAGATATTAGGAGATATATCGCTACGCGGTTTGAGATGTACTGCTACAACATCGCTACGCGATTCGAGACGTAATGCTTCTAGCTTCGGTCTATTTGTTGTGTTTGTATATGGTGTACAATATAGAAGATCTGTGAGGATTATATTTGAAGGGGGAAGTTTTGTTTTGTTTTGTGTTAGTAGGGCTGGGCTGCTGATTCTTTTGGGGGTCGTTTTCTCCTGGTTTGATTTATAGGGAGGTAGCTTATGTTATTGTATTTTGGTTTGTTTTTCCTTTGATGAGGTTAGTTATGTTGAATTGGGGGTTATAGTCTTTTGTTTGTTATGTTGGCCTTGGCCCAGCCTGAAGTCCTTGTGTTGTATTTATTGTGCATTATAATATATAATTGTATTACTATATGGATATTTCTATACATAACAAAAAATAAATGAATGGCAAGTAGCCGATGAATGCAGTTCGGTGTCGCCCGATTTTCTATTCTTTTCTCTTCTTTATTTATTTTATCTATTTATGTTGCGGCCCGTTTAGCGAGCCGAGGTCACCTGGGTCGTAACAGCTAAAATAAAAATAACAGCAGTTCTTTGATATGGTTTCCATTTTACAACATTTTCAAGCTATTATTTTGCACTAAAATAAGATTGTACATTATGGGCAAATTGGAACATGGAAATAATCTTGCAATATAAAGGTAATCAACACAATAGTGAAGGATAATGCAGAACACAAAAATGGATAAAACAACTGTCCCCTTCAAAATAAAACAAGGAAAAAGACATCTTGTTACCGTTGATTGTGAACACTTCTCCCAGTAATGTGAGAATTTGGGTTTTCTCCATGGTTTTGTACCATAAAGTGTGCCACTTCAATGTTTTCTCCTCCTTTATCCGAACGAACACGAGACGGCACGCCATACTGGTTAACAGCGTCAAGGAAGGCATCCAGTACAGTAGTAACATAGTTGTTGGTCGCAACAGCAAGATACACGATAACACGGCCAAAGCCATCAATCCCTCCATGAATCAAGAATCGCCAGCTGATTTAAAAATATTGAGAAGAGGAAAATACATGACCCAAGTTGAAACAGCATATTGAGTGCAATGACAAAGATTTTAATACTTCTTTTAATTAGATATCAGATGAAGTAAAAAACACCCTGTAAAAACCCAGTAACACTGCTGTGACATGTACCAGCACCACACTATTATGTCTCCTACCACTGAGACTACTGACAGCTTTCTTTGATTGTCTGCATACCATGTGTTTTCTTCTGTGTAGCCCACCTATTTACTTACCTGGATTATCTTGGATTTTGTTTCTGCCTAGTCCCTCTGATTTGTATGCCTGGTTTTCTATTCTCTCCTGTTCTTTGACCCTGGACTATTTTGACACTGTACTATTGGATTCTGGTTACTATCAGTTCGCTGCCTTTGTGTTTTGGATTGCCCCACTTTAATAAAAGTATTTTTTACTTTTATCAGAGCATCTGAGACTGAGTGTCACACGTACACACACTACCATGTCAGTGTCACTGTTGTGCTGGGAATCATCCACCACCCAAATAATGTCTGGACATGGCAGCAACAGATGCGCTATTATATACACTTATATGGTAGCTATGATAAAATTGCTAATGAGTGAAGCAACAAAGTAGGTGTTTGTATGCAAGAAAGCAAATAATACCGGATTAGTTTATGGTTTCCATCAATGTGCCACATGCAATTTGGGGCAGGAACTGAGTATGTTCTACGATGAAGAGTTCGGTTGGCCAAGGCTCGAAGTTCAGTGCCCTCTGGATCCACTCTTCTCAATGACTCTCGCACTCTAGTAACTTTAGAAAACCATGTAAATGATTAGTGTAATCCATGACATTTAATGTTGCTGTAACAAAGGCGATATGAAATGTGGCAGCAAACATTTTTCAAACAAACATACTTTGTACCATGTCCTCTTGCTTGGAGTAAGGCTCTCATCATGTGATATCCTGACTGTGGGTGAGCCTGGTGAAGTTGTACAACCAAATTCAGGGTTCCCACACCTTGGTTAACATCAAATTCAAGGACCTTTCAATGAATGTCCAGGACCAACTTCCTCAAATTCAAGGACTGCACCTGGCAGCATTTACCTACTGTTACCCCTGAATATGTTGTCAAAAAACCATGTTAATTCAATGCAAATTCAAAAGACCGAATGCCATTTCAAGACATGCATCCTGAAATGTTCTGTGCATGACATTAAGCGCTGATTAAATGAAAACTTAATTCACACTCAACATGACTGGCAATTTAGCAGTTGACCTGTGAGAAGGTCAACTGCTTATTTCTTGTGAGACATTCACGTAAAGCGGCTACACATACGTTAACTACATACAGGAAACACCAGCTTTCGGTACTGAACAAACAAAAATTTCTCTACAGGAGAATGACCAAACTTTTGCAAAGTAAAAGTCAGCATAGGCCCTGTAGAATCAATATAATTTTAAATGAACTTGTGCTGGCAAAATAATAACATGTTGACAGTAGACAAATAATAATAACAATAATACACATATGCATATACACATACAGCACATACATAAAACACAGGAGCAAAGCCATATAATGAGATTAGAACTATAGATTTCTAGAGAAATCTGTTGTGAGATGATTCTAGTATTTTTCAAGTTTTTTTATCTACTTAATGAAGAGTAATATGATTTTTTTTCATTCATAAAGAGAAAAGAAGGCTTTTAACCACTCCACTTACTGTAGTGAATGTGGTATTTTGCTAAAAGTACGACTACATTTATGGCATCAGAGAAATCCGAACTTAAGTTTTCCGCATAAAGTAAAATGGTATCAAAAGAAAGAATGTTAAGTTTGAGATTAATTGAGTTTCTAGTGTCCATGCTAAAACTTTGTGAATGTTGACATGAAAAAACAAATGCTTCTGGAATTCATCTTCTGACTTACAAAAGGTACATGAATCCACATAAAGTTGAAATTTTCTTTCAAGAAACATGGCTACAGGATATATCTTATTTATTACCTTATTTATTATTTTGAAATGAATCTCTTTTACTTTAGAAGATATGGGCCATTTGACAAGCCATTGTGGTTTTATAATATGTATTAGGATATTTCTTGAAAGAATCTCTATTACATCTTTTGTCTCATACCATCAGTGATAATCTGGTTATTACACTTGAAGTCAACTAAGTTAGTCATTCACTTTTAACATGGGCATCGGAACAGTCAACTCTGAATATAAAATGACATTTTTGATTAATTGAATTAATGCTAAAGGAATCACTTTGCAGACTTTCTTAAAATCTTTATAACAACTATCATATCAGATCATATTTTTCAACAAAGGATGATAAATTTAAAACATTATGACAATCTTTTTCATAGCAATCTTTTGTAAATATTGACTTCCTACCAACGGTGCCCTATTATTCCTTGACTGCGGTCTTCATCCATGTGAAATTGAAACCCCCCAAAGTATTCAAGGACCTTCAAGGACGGCTGTCTTTTATGCCTGTTTTCAAAAACATTCCAGGGCCTTGAACTTATTTTTTCAGATTCACAAACTTTCAAGGATTTCAAGGACCCGTGGGAACCCTGCAAATTATCCAGCTCTGCATTACTTATGTTAGAGTACAATGCTGCTACTCTGGAATACCAAAAGAAAGGTATTGGATTCAAGTTTACATTTACATTTTACATTTATGGCATTTTGGCAGACACCCTTATCCAGAGCGACTTACATTTTTTATCTCATTTTTTATATAAGTGAGCAATTGAGGGTTATGGGGTGCTCAGGGGCACCTCAGTCATGGCCTCAGGTATGGGAATCGAACCCACGACCCTCCGGTCACAAGACCAGGGGCCTCATGTACGAACGGTGCGTACGCACAAAAACATTGCGTTTCACGCAAACGGTCAGATGTACGAAATGTGATTTGAACGTGAAAAAGTGCGTACACCCACGACAACTTCACCTCTGGCGTACACATGTTTCTAATGTGTTTTCGTCAATTAGCGACACTTAGAAGTGATGCATTGAAATTACAACTATTAAGATATCCTTCACGCACACATTGTAGTAAGCCCTTATTGAGTAAAATAAAGTAAATGAATGAGAAAATTTAACAGTAAATTAATCAGACAATTTCACTGCCTTACTGAAATAATCATTCAACGTGTTTCCACTTAGCCTAGATTATATAAACATGCATTAAATGTTGCGCTGGAGTTCTTGGGAGGTGGCAGCGTTGGCATTACTGGAAGATATTGCTAATGGCTGAATTCGCAGAGAGCGCATTTTCCGTGACCATTATGATTTTTTGGCCCATGATGATGAGTGGCTTATAAGTCGTTTCAGATTTCCAAGAACTGTCCTCTTGTGTTAAGTTGGGTCCAGTTTTGGAGAGAGAAATGCGAGGAGTCGCGCATTGCTTTACAGATGCTGACGACGCTCAGCTTCCTGGCGACTGGCTCGTTTCAAAGAGAACTAGCAGACCAGTAGGGGATATCCCAGTCATCTTTGAGCCGGGCCATGCCAGCTCTTTTGGATGGGATCATCTGAATGTCAGCTAGGTATATAAAAGTTCCCATATGAAGCGGTTGACCAGGCAAACATTAAAGCACAATTTGCAGCGATAGCCGGTTTCCCTAATGTAATCGGAGCGATTGACTGCACACACATTTCTATAAAGGCACCATCTGTGGAGGAATTTGCTTATGTGAATAGAAAGCACTTTAATTCCATAAACGTGCAAATAATCTGTGATGCAAAAATGTGCCTTACTAATGTAGTGGCACGTTGGCCTGGATGAACCCAATGATTCGTACATCCTTACAAACTGCTTGGTTGGGACAAGATTACAAGCTAGCAGAGAGCGTGACGGGTGGCTTCTTGGTAAGCAACAAAATGTAAGCATTTAAATAAAAGCATTTGACATTTCTAGCTTAGAATAATTCATTTTAAACATGGGTAATTGTTAAATTACTTAGGAAACAGCAGCTACGTGCTCAAGACATGGCTGATGACCCTTTGTATTCCACAGACTGACCGGGAGCAGAGACACAATTCTCTCCATTCTCCACCCCGTCAGTCGTGGAGGGGCGATTGGACAGCTGAAAAGCCGGTGGCGCTGGCTTAACCTAAAGGTAATACATCATTTACATCATTTAAGTCTGAGTACAATTTGGAATGATTTTAATTTGGCATCAGTAACAAAAATGGAGAAATAGGCCTACACAATTTGAAAAACATTTCTAAATATAAAGAGGGCCTATACCCACCTAGAGGAAGGTGCATCCTTGGGGATTGGGGTTATCCGTGCATCAGCGCACCAATTCAGCTCCTGACCCCTTATCGAGAGCCTGTGCAGAACCATGGGCGCAGATGGAAATTCTGAAGTGAAGGGGACCAAGCTGAACTATATATATATATATATATATATATATATATATATATATATATATATATATATATATGCTTGTAGATGCTAGATTTTGGATGGGGTCAATATAAATCTGGAGGGGACATGTCCCCCCCGTCCCCAGTGCCATCTGCTCCCCTGTGCAGAACCCTGTATAGGCTCGTTTTAACAGCAGACTCTCTCGGGCCAGGAACATAATTGAAAGAACATTTGGAATGCTGAAGACCCGCGGGCGCTCCATTTTCTTTAAAGCCCTTGAGGTGAGCCCTGTCTTTGCACCCGAGGTTGTGGCATGCTGCGCTGTGCTCCACAATCTCTGCATTGCTCACGGAGACATCATAGACCCAGAAATTCCAGAGGCTGATGACACTGACCCACCAGAGCCTGTTGGCACAGAACAAACACCGGGAAGATGCACGAGAGATTCTGGCTGCAGCTGTCTCAGCACCACAACATCGTGTTTTAGCTCTGCACGAGCATGATTATATATAGGGCTGTTCTTTAGCACCCTTGCGTCGTGTACAGACCCGAGGTAACCAATGAAAATGTCAATAAACTTTCCCTGATGGTCACAGATCGCTTGCAGCTGCACGGAATATAAAAGCTTCCTGTTCAGTTAGCACTGTGCACTGGCAGATGGGGGTTTTATTCGGATGTGGCACCCGTCGATGGCACCATCTGCCACTTTGAAAGATGCCGATCCAGCCAACTGGGCAAATCCTGCTCCTAGCACCTCCAGTTCATCACCAGCAGGTAACAATGACCCTCTTCAAAATTCCACAGACTGCCTTGCTCATTCTGTGCACGATGTCATACACAGAAGATCTTGGGATGGCGAACGCTCAGGAGACCACACGATAGGATGCTGCATGTGCCAGCCAGTAAAGGAACACCAACAGCTCGATGTCCCTGCTCCACCCATGATCAGTTTCCTGCCTCAGTGCATTACTGAGTGAGGTGATGGTCTCACGGCAGAGTCTGAAATCTGCCCTGAGGTCTCCACCACCGAAATACAGCTGCAAGACGGGCACAGCTGTATGGAGGTGACAATACGTCAGGCTCCCATCCTATAAATCAATGCACATTGTTTAATTAATTATTAATATAATACTTTATTTATTTGATCCAATTAGAATTTGGTATTTTATTTACTGTAAAAAAAATAATTGAATAAATATTTTTGTGAAAGTGGTTTGGCTATGCATTATTTCTAGTACTGTCAATTCCAGGTGCTGCGATTAAAAGTCCTCACCAGGATTTTGCTCAAGCTTGCTAGATTTTCTAATTAGCAATCCAGGTAAAATTAGTGGAATCAACACAATCCAGGAAGCCTGAGCAAAATCCTGGTGAGGACTTAATCGCGGCACCTGGAATTGACAGCACTAATTATTTCATAATGAGTACAAAGAATGGTTTTTTTTTCTCTCACAAGAGAGAATGTACCACTACGCTCGAAGCTCCACTAACTCTAGATCAGGGCTAATCAACTATATTTTTCCACGGGCCAGAGGGTAAGTGGCGGGCAGGTGGCAAACGTAACACTCGTGACGGAGTGTTTTTTCAATGGGGTTGTGTTAGGAAGTAACCGAGAGGGCGTTACTGCCCTCTAGAGGTTAGAGAAGGCAAGGAGGAGGATGTTGACTTGTAAGGGGCCCGGGCGCGGGAAGTAAAGATTCGGAGTCAAACTACTTGGTGTGTAGTCTGTTTCTGTTCCACTCACCGTCGGTCTACATCAGGTAACATAACATGGTGTCAGAAGTGCGTTAGAGGTGGACGGTAACAATCCGGTCGACTCTAGGGAAAAAAAAAAAGTCATAGATTGTGAGGAGAAAGCAGCGCGGGAACAACGTGCAAACTAGCCTGAGACGAACCAACGTGCCTAGCTGAGGAGCGAACATGGAGCGGCTACAGATCCCCCCGCCACCAAAATTCGATGTCACGAAGCCAGAGGAATGGCCAAAGTGGAGGAAAAGGTTCGAAAGGTACAGGATAGTATCACGGCTCGACGAACAGCCGGAGGAGAACCAGGTAAATACCTTGATTTACACTATGGGAGAGGACATAGAGGACGTTATAACGTCCCTGGCTTTAACAGAGGAAGAGCTGGACAGTTACGATGTGGTAATTAACCGTCTTGAACGACACTTCGTAGTGAGAAGGTATGTGATATTTGAGCGTGCAAAATTCAACCAAAGACACCACGAAAACGGAGAGACAGTAGATAGTTTTATCACTGCACTTTATTGTTTGGCGGAACACTGTGGCTATGGCGCCTTACACGATGAGATGATACGGGACAGACTCGTTGTGGGGCTGCGTGACAAAAAGCTATCAGAGCAGCTTCAGATAGACGCGGAGCTAACGCTACAAAGAGCAATGATGCGTGCTCGGCAAAGCGAGCAAGTCAAAAAACAGCAGGAGCTCATGAAATCGAACTTCAAAGCTGAAAATGACGCAAACAAAGACAGTGTTCGGTTTTACCAGAAATCATACCTGAAAAACCAGGACAGACTGCGCACGCAGTTTAAAAATAAAACCATTCCTCCAAAGCAACCGCTAGCAATGGAGAATAATGCGTGCTACCGATGCGGCAGAGTACCTGCCCATAGCAAACAACAATGCCCAGCCCGTGAAGAAAATTGTAACAATTGTCACAAGAGAGGGCACTTTGCAAGGGTGTGCAAGAGCAGGGCGGTGAATGAAATAGAAAAGGTGCCTGACGATGCAACTCATGAAGGGGACACAGCATATTTGGGCTTAGTCAACTCAGATAACTCAGAAAATGAATGGATTACAGAAGTAATGATCAATGATCATACCACACAGTTGAAAATAGACACGGGAGCAGATGTCACAGCCATTCCGAAAGCAGAATACACTGCATACAAAGCCTTCCCATCATTACAGCGGGCTGACAAGGTATTATATGGGGCAGGTATGAACCGTCTCTCAGTTAAAGGGAAATTCACTGCCACACTGACAGGCAGCCGCCAGAACAACAGTAGCCTGCAAGATGTGCATGTTGTGTCTGGATTGAAGTCGGGATTATTGGGCCGCACTGCAAGTGTAGCACTGGGACTTGTAGCCAGAATTGACGCCACTTTCTGCCCAAAAACTGTTACTGCACAGTTCCCACAGTTGTTCAGTGGTCTAGGAAGAATGGAGGGGGAATACAAAATTGAGCTCAAACCGGACGCGAGGCCATACTCCCTCTCAACACCAAGACGCATACCACTACCACTCATGTCTAAAGTAAAAAAAGAGTTGAAGCGCATGGAAGACCTAGGCGTCATTTCCAAAGTCGAACAACCTACTGACTGGTGTGCAGGTATGGTTCCAGTTCCGAAGGCGAACGATGAGGTCCGCATATGTGCAGACCTGACAAAGCTGAACCAGTCCGTGCAGAGAGAAAAGCACATGCTACCCTCAGTAGAACACACCTTAGGTCAGTTAGAGGGAGCCAGGGTTTTTTCAAAGATGGATGCCAATTCCGGATTTTGGCAGATTCCTCTCTCCGAAGACTCCAGGCTGCTGACCACATTCATTACACCATTCGGACGGTACTGTTATAACCGTCTGTGTTTTGGCATTTCATCCGCACCAGAACACTATCACCGCATACTTGAAGGCTTGGAGGGGGTGGTATGTCAGATGGATGATGTTCTTGTGTATGGAGAGACACAGGAATGTCATGATGAACACCTGTGGAAGGTGCTGAAGAGACTCGAGGAGAATGGGGTCACATTAAAGGTGGAAAAATGTGAGTTTTCCAGGGACTCATTTAAATTCCTAGGCCAAATAATTGACGTTGAGGGGGTTCGAGCAGATCCAAACAAAGTTAAAGCTGTGACTGCCATGGAGGAGCCAAAAGATGTCAGCGGGGTGAGACGTTTCCTAGGTATGACAAATCACCTTGGGAAATACGTACCTCAGCTAGCAGCAAAGACACAGCCACTGCGAGATCTCCTGCGGGAGAGAAACATATGGACATGGGGACACGCCCAGCAACAGGCTTTTGACAGCATCAAAAGTGAGTTGAGCACCACACCTGTTATGGCACTGTACAACACACAAGCGCATACTGTTGTGTCTGCAGATTCATCCTCCTATGCACTACAGCAGCAGGAGGATGACACACTAAAACCAGTGGCGTACGCTTCACGTGCCCTAAGCGACACAGAAAGAAGATATGCCCAGATCGAAAAGGAGGCGCTAGCTACAACATGGGCATGCGAACGCTTCTCCGACTTCCTGGTGGGCATAGACTTCCACATTGAAACCGATCACAAACCACTGGTTCCCCTGTTAGGGTCAAAAGATTTAAACGAACTACCTCCAAGAATACAAAGACTACGCATGAGGCTGATGCGATACAGATACACAATCTCTCATGTACCTGGGAAAAACATGGCCACGGCAGACATCCTGTCAAGAGCACCTCAGAAGGATACAAAAGACACCAAACTGGAGACAGAGTTGAACTTGTACATCAGCATGGTGATGGATAGCTTTCCCGTCTACTCTAAGGAGTGACAACGGACCACAGTTTTCCTCTGACCTTTTCGGCCAGTTTGCAAAAGAATGGACATTTGAACACATAACATCAAGCCCAAAGTTTCCCCAAAGCAACGGAGAAGCTGAGCGCGCTGTCAGAACAGTCAAAAGACTACTACAGAAAGAGCCAGACCCATACTTGGCCCTTATGGCCTATCGTGCAACTCCCCTCTCCAATGGGCACAGCCCAGCTGAACTACTCATGGGAAGATGCATACGGACAACGCTCCCTGTTATCCCATCCTCACTTCAACCAGAGTGGACTGACCTGGGGCGACTGAGACGGGAAGAGAAAGAAAACAGAAGAAAACAACTGAGCTACAACAGGCGACACAATACTTACCCTCTGCCTCGCCTCCGCGCAGGAAATCATGTCTGGGTGTCAGACACAAAAGAGAGAGGAACAGTGGTGAAACCAGCTAACACACCAAGATCTTACCTGATTGAAACCCCTAGTGGGGTGCTCCGTCTAAACCGATACCATCTCACAAATACACCTGTGGCTCCAGATGCATCAGGAAACTCAACTGAGACCCCAACTAGCCCGACCGCAGCAGAGCCACCGATAGCAGTTCCCAGGCCTGCTGGACCTATTGCGGGGCAGCCTAACAGTCCTGAGCCAAGAAGATACCCAGCGAGAGAGAGAACAGCGCCAGAGTACCTGAAGGACTTTGTTACTAGTTAGCAGGTACTCCTCGGCGTCTGAGTGGCACAAGAGGCAGAATACCCCCTCACTCAGCTGAAGGATTGGGCAGTCTACCCCACCTTCTTATTAAAAAAAAAAAAGGAAATGTAATGTGATTGTCAATTCATCAATTAATGTTAAAGTGTTCATGTTATAGTGTTAAACAACTTCTATGTGTTATTGTCACTGTGAAGCCTAGTTACCCGTAAACTTATACAGAGATGATTTTATTAGAAACAGCATGATTGTATCTCATCTTTTAAACAGTTACAATAGTTAAAATTAGCTAAGGGACAGTTCAAAGAGACATGTTAATTTCAGAACTTAAAAAGGGGGATGTTGTGTTAGGAAGTAACCGAGAGGGCGTTACTGCCCTCTAGAGGTTAGAGAAGGCAAGGAGGAGGATGTTGACTTGTAAGGGGCCCGGGCGCGGGAAGTAAAGGTTCGGAGTCAAACTATTTGGTGTGTAGTCTGTTTCTGTTCCACTCACCGTCGGTCTACATCAGGTAACATAACAAATGGCACTGAAATAAACGCTCCAGTTTAAAATTCATTCTCCTGTCAAAATTAAAAAATATTTTTAACATTTTATTCTGGGTACGGATGAGATGGCATTTGGGTCCGTATCCGGACCGAGGTTCGTTGGTTGCAGACCACGTAATTGGAAATTTGCAGAGTTCATCAGGAATGAGATTGGGTCCGGACAGGACTGCGTTCGGGTCAGGATCCGGACTCCGCCTGTTAGTGACCTCTGCTCTAGAAGTATAACTCGAAGCTGTATTTTAATCATCTTAGTATTAAGACGTCATTGATCTGTCATTGATTTGTGCTGTCCAATCAGTAATATAACACAAATATGTATGTAGTAAGTGCAGGCTACGACTGCTAAGTCGATAGCGGTACTTACATTTCTCCTGAGGTAAATAATCAAATTCCTGAGGAATGCCGTCTTCCAGAGAATACCATCGCTAGAACTGTCTTGACGAGGTGAATGTAAAATGTAAATGTAAATGAAGCAAATCGAATGTAAATCGCGAACAAACCATAAAGTAGAAAACTGTCAAATTGGGCTTTTAGTTAACTTCGCGGCCTTTTATTGTAGTAGCGTAACGTCATAGGTCATGTGACATAGGTAAGATGGCGGACGTAGTATGTCCGAGGTTGGATGCATACTGACCAATCGCGTCTTCAGTGAGACACGAAAAGAAACCACTGCATTTAACTCACACAGTCTCAGTCATTCTTCACCTCATTCATTCCTGCTAACTGCTACTCTTATACTAACATTTAACAACACAGCAAAAAAACTATTTATGTAATTTACGTAAAAAATGATTTACACAAAGCTTTAAAGTCATGTTCTTTTGAGAAGTGACTGCTTATTTCAAAGGCAACAAATGTTGTTCTTTTGTACTTCTAACATATTTAGGGTGTTTTGTACTCTCTTCTCTCCCAACGTTATTCCTTTACAGCTTCAAATACGTAGTGTATTATGCAAATTAGGTGATGACGTCATTTAGCGACTTTTAGGACAGCCAATAGCGACTTTCCTTACTGAGGCGTTGGCAGCGCTGCTCTTACAGACAGAAAAGAGACTTTGATGAATCCACGTACGCAGCAGTCGGTGCGTGCGGGAGAGTTAAAAAGATTGAGTATTAATCTTTTTACACGAGTATTGCTCAAAATCAATACCAGCGTTGGTATCGATATTTGGATCTATCAGCACACCTCTACCTACCATCACCATCGGACATTACAGACCACAGGTTTCCTTATTCTCAATTTCAGCATCGGGCGTTTAGTGGAGTTGCGCCTATCGTCTTCTGTTTGGAAGTGTTGGACTACTGGTTGACCTGTAAGTACTTAACTTAGTAATACGAAACACTAACACCTTTTAACCAAATCTTAACCAGACTATTTTGTTAGTTCCGTTACCTCACGGTTGAATCTCGTGTCTTGGCAAAGTTGGTGGAAAATTTAACATGTTAAACTGTTTTTATAATGGATGTTCTAGCGCTAACTAACCCAGCCAGATAACGTAGCTACTTATTTGATACTATACGAATATAATTCTGTTTGGTTATTTTGTTTAGTAGCTCAGTGATTCCTGTTACAAAGATAACAGCTTATATGCTAGTTATATTGTACGGTTTTATTACAGTAGCTTTAATGTACCGTTTTTATTGATTTATGTTGTTATAGTGAATATATTGTAATATTACATACATTTGATTTAGTTTGGTTATTAATTGAAGTATTTTTACGTTTAGGTGAAATCATATAAATAGATATATACGGGTGTACTTTTCCTAAGCACAATAACAACATTTTGGTAGAAGCTTGATGCCCCCTCAGGAACTCCTTTTGAAAATGTTTACTGTGTATTGTCCATAACCGATAATATATCAATGTTGATTCAACCATCATCTAAACTGTGATGCACATGCACGTTTTGTTTCATTTTATATTAAATCAATGTTGTATTCTGACATCTAAACTATACAGAAAGTGGTCAGTGACTTGAATGTTGAACCAACATTAGGTTTTCCACCATAAATGATACTAAAACAATTTTCATTCAACCATCACCTAAAGGGTAATCTGCATGAACATTTGCATTGATTTTAGTGAAAATAAGTAATAAAAATCAATATTGATTCAAGTAAATTATCAAAATATTGAACTTTTCTAAAACCACACGTGAAGCCATTAGAAAAGTTTAGCGTTTCACCAATGAGTTTCTGCTGATAGTTCTACATCATAACATACCATTACAAGTTTCTTCATTTAGTACTGTGTTAAACACAATACTATTGACAGACAATGGGTATTATGTCATTTAAAACTCTTACAATACCATATTTCCAAAAATGTGTGAACATAAACTTAAAAAATGACAAGTGTCGAATTATTTTTAAATTTGAGTTAGGGAAATTTGAGTTAGGTCGTTGTCTAGCTGTGAGTGATATGCAAAAAATATCATTTGTGATAATAGGTCGTCACCATATGCCTTTAGCTTAGCGGGACCGCTTCTATTGGCTGAGCAGCGTGATGTTAGTCTCGCCATCCGGGAAACTGAATTGAGGAACAAGGTTCCGCTGCAGTTCTATCCATTAAATTGCTGTGGATGTAGCATAATATATCATATCTTTATACATTTAATTGAGTACTGTAATTATTAGTTTGGAATGATTGCAGGTTATTATTATCAAAATTTATTAATTATATTTCCAAATGCAATTTATATTTCGATCTTCAGAATACATATTCATTGTTAATCAGTGAGGTTTCTGCACATTTTAATGTATTGGTTTAATCTTCACAAATTCAGGTCAGTGTAAAATGGAATACAGTGTCTAATCGCAGTTATGGTGCAGAAACGTACATTAGCATAAACTCTATCACAAAAAATTAAATTCTTTGTACCTGAGTATTAATACTGAGTAATTTAGGTGAAGATACTTTTAGATATATATTTATCCCCATACTTCCTCTTTTGTGTTCAAATTACAAGCAAATCATATCACTCTGCAATTCACATATGTTCAGTATAAATAATGTAAATGTGTGGTTAACTTAATGGTGCAAAAAGGAAATGGACACAGACAACTACCTTACCAAAATTTTCATACAGGTGATACAAATAATCCAAAATGTAGGCTATAAAAAGAGCAGCTAACAGTGAAGGCTGATTGACCATGGCATGCCCATTTGTAGAGAATCCAGTAGATGAAGGAGCGCGTGTAGTGTGCAGAGCATTCATGCTACTAGCTCCAAGGTCATTCCAGGACAGGACAGATCCACTTGGCTTTCCGGATGACTACTTATTTGAGCACTACAGGTTCAGAAGACACAGTATTATATATCTTTGTAAATTATTGGGGCCATATATTGAGAAGACCACTAGACGTAGTAAAGCTCTTACCAAACCCCAAACGGTCTATATCGCTTTGCGCTTCTTTGCCAGTCGTGCATTTCTGTACAGCGTTGGGGATGCGTAACATCTTAGTAAGGCAACGGTCTGCCGCGAAATTCGAAAGGTTTACCTTGCGCTTAAGCGTTTCCTTAATACATTCATCAAATTCCCTGGTCACATAGGCATCCTTCCCATCCTTTTCAGAATAGCTGGCATGTATTCATGAGTAGTGTTGGTTTGTTCAGTAACTTGGAGTTAAATGTATATGACTTTAACAGACACTCTTATCCAGAGCACTTACCGAAGTGCTTTGTATTCATCCTAATCAACTATTTCAAGCTAAAATTAATTCAATTCAAAATGCATTGAATTCTCTAGGATTTCCAAATGTCATTGGTGCTATAGACTGTACTCACATCTGGATAAATGCTCCATCTGTACCCATGGAGGCAGACTATGTGAACCCAAAAAATTATTTCACAGCATCAATGTACAGGTACATGCAAGTTTTGCCTACCCAACAGAAAATTTAAAGCATGTCAGTTCATGGGTTTGAACAACTTTCACCCTTTGTCACTTTTGCCATTATTCTAAATGGTTTGCACCATCCAATTTCTATTCTCCAACATTGAGGCAAAATGGCCTGGCTCGGTGCACGATTCCATGATATTTTGTGCCTCCTCACTGGCACAGAGGTTTGCCCCAGGTAAGAATACTCCAACCACACAAAATAGTGCAGATTTGGCCTCAGCGTTTAACTCTACTCCTTATAATCGTATGTGCTTTTCCTGGCTTACTGCTTGGGGATAGGGGTTACCCCTGCCAACCTTTTCTCCTTACCCCATATGCAGACCCTACAACAGATGCAGAGAGGAGGATCAATCGTGCACATTCAAAGACAAGGGCATGCATTGAAATGGCATTTGGACAGTTAAAGAGCAGATTTAACTGCTTGCGCCATCTCAGAGTCACCCCTGAGAGAGCCTGTGATATTGTAGCACCCTGTGCAGTTTTGCACAATGTGGCAATACTGCAAAAAGAAGAAATGCCAAGAGTGCAGTTGGAGCAATGGGAAGACGACATTTTAATTGCAGACCACATGGATCGTAGAGCTATGAGGGACATGTATGCAAACACTTACTTTAGTTAGGGGAATATTTTGTTTGCATTTGTTCATTAACATAAAACAAGACACCTTTTTTTTGGAAAGAGAAATTTATTAATTGTCTTGCTGAGCCTGTAGACAGAAGAAACTTTGATTTACTCATCTTGCAAAAACAAGCATATTAAAGTGAGACCTTTTTGCAAATACTCACATCTTACTCCATTTTCTTTATTTCAAGCTCCAACTTCCGTATTTTTTGTTTTTTTTATTGCAGATCTGCTTTTTTACATTCTATATCTTGGAGCAAGTACATTTTGTAGATGTCACTAATCATGGATTCCTTTAAGACTGAGGTATAGTCAAGATTGAGAAGTATTTATTCATGTTGAACTGCATAACTACCACTAACGTGTTCTCTTGCAGAGGTGTGAGCTCTGGACATGGAGGCCTGAGGGTCTTCTCTGTTCTTCAATTTCCTTTAATAAACACAGCACAAATCATGAGATCACACAGCACATTAACAGACAGATACATAGACACACACGCCTTACAGAACAGGCAGACACTGTGTCCTTTCTGAACAGGCAGAAACTGTGTCCTCATCCTCCTGTACCATCCTGGATGGTCCGGCAATCTCCCCCTGCAAACAACAAATTAAGACACATAAATGTTAACGATCCTCAGGGTTCAGTCATAAGAAATAGGCTGGTTTATGGTATGCACATCATTGTCAAATACAGGAGGGTCCAAAAGAGTCAGCACACCCCCCACCACTGTAAAATTTTAGTCATCAAGAATACAATAATACTATGATGTAGCCTGTAAGAACAAAAATGTAAAATCTAAGAAACAACTGAACCTACCTTTAACATAAGGCTGTGTATCATGAGGACAGACAGGATCAGATGATGTTCCTCTTTCGATTCCCACAATGATGGGGCGTCCGCTGTTTTGCTCCAAAGCAAGGTCTTCTGCAGGAGTGAGGGCTGCTACAGGAGGCCCACCACCAGCAGCAGGCAGGGTTATCTTAACCCTGCCTGCTCATGTTACTTCTAAATCAGGAAATTATTAACATTATTAATTTACTATAACACTTTTAAAATGCCAATGAATGGATTAAATTATATGCTCACGCATTTAATCTGTCTGCAATATTATGCCAGGCAGCTTCTCTAGCTTTATTAATACCGGACGTGTTGCCTTTCTTCATAATAACGTCTTTATATTCCTCATAAAGACGTATGAGTAGCTCCTGTTCAGCAGAAGAAAAAAAAGCTGCTCAGTCTTTCAGCTCTTTCGACATTTTCTTGCCTTTTCGAATATCAATTAGTGAGGCTGTTTAAATACTGTGTGCACGCGCATGATCGCAGATTAAAAAAGCATGGCTTGAATTAGCAGGAACAGGTTGCGCCTGGATTTCATTAGTGGAACGGAACTAGACGGAAGTTAAATGTTTGGCTAACTCAAGCGAGGCTCACTCTAATAATTCAGTATTCAGTTTTATTACAGTAGCTTTAATGTACGATTTATTTGATTTTATGCTGTTATAGTAAATGTAATGTTGCATACATTTGATTTAGGTTGGTTATTCATTTTGACGTTTAGATGAAATCATATAGATAGATATATACGGGTGAACTTTTCATAAGCACAATAACAAAATTTTGGTAGAAGCTTTGACGCCCCTTCAGGAACTCCTTTTGAAAATGTTTACTGTGTATTGTCTCCCCACCCCCGCAATGAAATGTAATTTACGCCCTTGATTTCTAATTATTTTCCCATTGTTAATCGGTTTCTCTTTTTATATATCCATCGCACAATAGAAAATGATCTCTAAAGGAGTCTTGTAAATGGTCACCCTGCAAGATCCCTTGTCTTTTTCAAATAAATATTCTTACCATTTATGTTTCAGAGCAAACAATGACAGGAATAACATTATTATTTGAAGCTTGTATGTTAATGTTGCCACCCTGAGTGCATGTAGTCTTGGTAAAGTGTGATCGTCATGATCTGTGGGATCTGCATTTGAGTTTTCAACTTCTTCAGTTGTTTATACATAGTTATTTATCAGTGACAGCCAATATGAGATCAAATATACATTTAACTAAAGCGTTATGTTGGTGTTTATAGGAAACCATGCTTTAGTGCGGGCATGTCCAAAGTTCGGACCGGGGGACAATATTGGCGCATTTCCACTAGGGCCTGCTTGGTGCGGTACGATTCGATTCGCGACGGTTTGTGAGTGTTTCCATTAGTACCAGTTCCCTGTGAGCCGGCCCCTTTGGGTACTTTTTTCGTACCGACTCGCTCGAGGTTCTAACCGTCCCGAAGCGGTACAGTTCTGTGACGTGGAGGAACAGCATGACACTGATTGGCCAGGGAGTGTTGTCACAGGTTGCGTCAGGAGAGCGACTCCTCCGCTATGCTATGGACTCCTCAGCCATTTTTAAAACCCAAGGAGCGAAGTCTGTTCCCTGGTCAAACGCCGACGTACAAACCTTTCTGTTAATAATCAGCGATCAAAAAAATCCAGGGCGAACTGGACGGGGCCACTAGAAATGTAAAGGTTTTTAGCGAGGTTTCCGCGCTAATGGCCACTCATGGCTACCAGCGGTCCGTTCAGCAGTGCCGGTCGGTCCAAGCTAAAAAAGCTTAACGCGATTACCGGGCGGTGAAGGACCATAACGGACGCAGCGGAGCAAACCGCAAAGACTGGAAATGGTTCCAGCAAATGGATGCCATATACGGTCACCGGCCAGCCAGTAATGGAAGAGAAAGAGCTGGACAGACATGGCAATGTCAGTGCTGGAGGCCACGGAGAATGGTGAGTGTATTGTGATTTCAGTTTTACTAGGCTCGTAAAAGATGTAATATGAACGTAATATGAACGCATCTATTGTAAACGCAGGAATTTAGAGCTGTGTTTGTAGTTAATGTTACCACCACAGTCACTACTGTACAATAGCTAGCTCTTAGCCTTGCTAGTTGCTAGTTAGCTGTAGCCATAAACAAAGCATCAGCAGCGATGACGTGCTACACATTTTGTGCAGTTACGCTATATCGTTGTTCCTTCACGGGAATACTTGTGTTTAATATTTGTTATTTTTTACGTTCAAGATTCCCCTTCCACTGACGAGGCGAGCGGAGTTGGCAGAAAATGTTTCCTTCAACGGGGCTTTCCTCGGGGTGCTTGGCAAACTTGTGAACACCATGCGAGACAGACGCCAGTAAAAGCACACAAAATGTTGCTTGTAGTACTATAAATATTTATTTCATATAAAGCTATACGTATATATTTGCTTTTAGCACTTTTTTAAACTATAACTATATTATTTACATATGTTGTACTTTAAATATCTATATTTCATAATAAAGTTTGATTTCATTTGATTGTATGACTGATGCTTTTTATGCAGGGTGTGTTCAGCCTGTTTGAGTAATACCAAATTATTATCAATAATTAGAGCAACCACATACAATAATGAAGATAAAGATAAATAAGATACAAATGATGTTACGACACTACAACCCGCACGCCAACAGCGACTCCACCCACATTGTGGTGGTCCACCATTGTAATGGAAACACAACGCGACCGTACCGTTCCGTTGCGAATCGACCCGTATCGAACCGTACCGCGCCAAGCAGGCCCTAGTGGAAATGCGCCATATGAGGCCTGCCAGCACAGTATAAAATGCTCTTGTGCAAAAAAGCTATTTTATATTTCACCAGAAGATGGCAGTAGATCTCGCCTATATTGTAGATCTCAAACACATTTTACAGCTTTTACAGATACGCTGTACAAATGACAAAACATTTAATAAGAAATGGCATGGAGATCTATGTTGAGGAACAGTTCGAATAAAGTAGATGTGTCGATCTACATCACATGTGCATGTTTTACTTTTTATGTCATTTTTAATAAATGTGAAGTGTGAAAATGTAAAATTATTTTATTCTGTTCATTTTCAGTCCAACATAAATGTTGAAGAAGTTGTCTTAACGGTGAGACATTGGAGATCGTCTGAAGAGGTGAGTTATATTTAAAACCTGCGGCTGATACATTTTACACTTTTGGATTTGGATACATAATGCAGCCTTGTTTGTTTTTGGGTCTTTGAACAGGCTCCCAATCTCACTACACACACAGGGTGGGTTATACATCCTTTAACACAGTATTAACACAATATCTCCCAACCTCATTATACACACACTGGCAGGGTTATAGACCCTTCTGAACAGGACAGTAAGTCTGCGAAGGAGTTATAATGCTGCCAAAACAATGCTGTAAACAAACAGGACATATTCCGCAAATATACTATTTGCAACCAAACATAACGTGATTTTCAAATGAAAAGCGCAACTTACAAATTCAAAACACTTTAGTTGCATACAAACACAATGTGATAATCAAATGAAAACCATAACTTAACATATGCAGTAGTTGTAAATTCATATGTGACTTTCAAGCAAATGCACAGTAATACTTAATGTAATGTAATACATCACACTATATGTATGTACAAGTAATGTCCTTAGTGGATCATGTGACTTTTTGCACACTTTTAGCAGGAGCGCTTTCTAAAGAGGCCAACATCATTTTAACCTTCAATCTAACTGGAACCATGGCACATTGAGTAATTGTGTGCATAGGGTTGCAGCGGTAAACGGTTTCACGGTATACCACGGTATTAAAATGCACAGTCATCATACAGTGTGCATTTGCTTATTACCGGTAAAAGGCAAGCCAGTGGAAAAACTCACCCGCGCATGCGCAACTCTGCTCCGGTTCAGCTACTCAACACACATCGGTGAGAATGACAGAAAGTGCATCAGACTTAACAATTTTTTTAACAAAAACAGGCTAAACTAAATTCAGCGGCAAAAATGATGTAATCGTGGTGGCTCCACCCGTGCGCGAGGGCCTTGCGCGCTGTCAATTCGCAAGGTCGTGCACCTCTCGAAATTTGTAACTTCACACGTGCCGCGCCTCAGCGCAACGAACAAAGTCATGTTTGTTGGGTTTATAGCCTACACCTTTACAAGGTGGAATTCAACCACTTGTGCATCTCTTTCAAGGTCAATTTCAGTATTTCCCAGCACGTTAAACTTAATTAAGTTAAATATTTATACATGGTACTTGGTGTCTAGTTAAACTAGTGACTGCTGTGAAAAGGGCAGCTGACATGAGGGGAAAGACTCTGACAGCTTGAAAAGACAGCTGACAAGAGGGAACAGACCCTAACCGTGCTGCCAGGGGCTAGCAACTCATGGCAGCCACCATGGTACCCTTGTGTGTGCAACCAAGGAAGCTATGTTGAGGAGAAAAAAAACAATACCCCAAGAGTCACCGAGAGCTGGGGTGGAAGATGACTCACAGGTGGATAATACGGTTACGGATTGTGGAACAGACATGACTACGAGAAGTGGGTTGAGCATAAAGGCAGGCAGGGTGGTAGGGGAAAAGGCGCTGCAGACTTGCGTGTGTGGGTGGCGCAAGATCACGTCAGTGAGAGGGCTGAGGATTCACCAAGGGAAGATGAAATGCTTAAGTGAAGGAGTGCAGGGGCCCCGCATTGAACAATACCTATCACAGAATTGTTCGAGTCAGGATATCAACACCCTTGTTACTATGGAGGCCAACTCAAGCCCAGGAGGTGGAGAGGAGGATAGCGGTGATGGGCCAGGGGTTAGTGGAAAGCAAAAGGGAAGAGAGAAAGGGTTAGGGCACAGATCAAAGGTTAAATGGCCAGGGGCAGGTGATAAAATGTTGTGGAGGAGTGTTAATGATGATTTGAAAGGGATGTTGGAAGGGTTGAAGGGAACAGCGGAAAGTAAGTTGAACAGGCTAGGTAAAGTTATCTATAATTATGGTGTGGCAAGATTTGGTGTTGTGCAGAAGAAAGGAATGAGTAAGGTTGTTTGTAAGTCAAGGAGGCAGGTAGAAATAAGAAAACTTGTCAAGGAGTCAAGGTTGTTGAGAAAGCAGTGGAAGTGGGGTAATGAGCAGGAAAGAGAGGGCATTGAGTTACTGCAGGACGAGTTGAAAAGTAAGTTAGAGAAATTGCGGAGAGCAGAAGCTATGAGGAAAAGAAGGAAGAAGAAAGAGCGTGCTAGAGAGGCATTCTTTAAGGATCCGTTTAGGTTTGTTAAACGTTGTTTAGTCAGGAGAAATCAGGGAGCCTAAAGGTAGGAAAGAAGGAGCTTGAGGGGCATTTTCAGCAGGTGTACTTAAGAGAGGAAAGGACTAGTGAGTTGAAATTGCCAGCAGATATTCCGCCAGTAGGTGACCTACAGTGGAAGATGTTAATCCCCTTAAGTGGAGTGAGGTACAGGATGTAGTGCGGTGCGCAAAAGCAGGTCAGGCATCAGGGCCTAATGGAGTTCCATATAGATTATATAAAAGTGCGCCAGATGTTTTGAAGTTGTTATGAAGGTTGATGATTATAGTGTGGAAGAAGGGGATTATCCCAAAGGACTGGCGAAGGGCAGGTGGTGTTCTTATTCCGAAAGAGAAGGATTCTGTAGCCATAGAGCAGTTTCATCCCATAAGCTTGCTTAATGTGGAGGGTAAAATATTCTTTAGTGTAGTTGCACGTAGATTGGCTGCGTTTCTGAAAAAGAATAAGTTAATTGATACATCAGTGCAAAAAGCAGGGATTACAGGTTTTTCAGGGTGTATAGAGCATAGTAGCATGATCTGGCACCAGATTCAAACAGCAAGAGCAGAGAGAAGAGATCTACATGTGGTATTCTTAAATCTGGCTAATGCTTTTGGTTCGGTACCGCATGTTCCGTTGTGGAAAGTATTTGAATTTTTTCAGGTTCCAGATGAGACTGCGAGGTTAGTTAAAGCATATTTTGGAGACATTCAGTTTTGTTTTAACACAGAGGAGTTTGTTACATCTTGGCAACGTCTGGAAGTTGGTATAATGGCAGGGTGCACAATCTCACCATTGGCATTTACAATGGCAATGGAGGTGATTATTAGGGCTTCTAAGTGGGTTGTAGGTGGGGAGAGGTTGCATAATGGCACCCGGCTCCCACTGATTAGGGCATACATGGATGACATGACCACATTAATGACTACTGTTCCATGTACTCGGCGGCTGTTGGAAAAGTTAAGTGATAATCTTAGGCTGGCTAGGATGAAGGTTAAACCCAGTAAGTCTAGGAGTGTTTCAATTGTGAAAGGGAAGTTGACACAAGAAAAGTATGTGATTGAGGGAGAAGTAATACCGTCTATTCTGGAGAAATCAGATAAGAGTCTAGGTGGGTGGTACACCGCAGCACTGAACGACAAAGAGCAGGTTGTAGAATTAAGGAAGAAAATGGGTGAGGCTATTAATAGTATCGATAAGTTATTTTTGCTAGGTAAATTAAAGTTGTTGTGTTTGCAGTTTGGATTGTTGCCTCGTCTAAGGTGGCCACTGACAGTGTATGATATTCTGATGACTGAAGTTGAGATGCTAGAAAGGATTGTTAATAAGGCTGTAAGAAAATGGCTTGGGGTTCCACATTGTCTTAGTAGTGTGGCATGGTTTGGGAGAGGAGTACTAGAACTGCCACTAACAAGCTTAGTTGAGGAGTTTAAATGTGCCAAGGTAGGCAGAGAAATGTTGTTGATAGGGTCGAAAGATGCACTGATCAAAGCAGCGGCACCAGTGACACGTACAGGAAGAAAGTGGAATTCCCAAGAGGCAACTTGGGCAGCAAAGAGGGCACTGGAGAATAGAGATGTTGTAGGGCAGGTGCAAAATGGGAGGGCAGGACTAGGGTCAGGTGATACATGGAGGGCATTCAGCAAGGCCACATCACCTGAGAGAAGACGAATGGTGACTGATTTTATTCGACAGCAGGAGGAGGAAGTAAGACGGGCAAAAGCTGCAGGACAGAGTAAGCAGGGACAGTGGATGAAATGGGAAAGTGTAGAGAGGAGGAGAATCACCTGGCAGGAGTTGTGGGCATTGGATGCAAGTCGTATAAAGTTTCTTGTGGGAGCTACTTATGATGTGCTTCCAACTCCACAAAATCTTGGGCAGTGGTTAGGTGAGGATCCAACTTGTAAGCTATGTGCAGGAAGTGGTACATTGAAGCACCTCCTGTCGGCATGCAAGGTTAGTTTGTCACAGGGATGTTACACATGGAGTAGGGTTGTGCCGATGGACGATATCATCGTCATTTATGACCCACCATCGCGATGGATGGTAACCATTGCGATAACAACCCCCCCGTTGACAAAATACTCAGTCGCGATCAAAACTTCATCTTCCCGAGCTGAAAAAGGGGTCATGTATTTAGGGGGCATTGAGTAGAGAGCCACAAGTCCACTTTTGAAAACCCTTTCTGAGGGCATGCTGGTAGCGCATATACAGAGATACTTACGCACGGTTTTTGCCATTAGCGGAAACCTTATTTGGTTATTTTTCCACCATATCAGTGGATCCTCTTCCCCGTCTATAGAACTTTCCTGCAGATAGATGGCCATTTCTGCCTCAGCTCTTTGCTCGTCCGTTAATTCTCGCCTATCAAACGGAATTAAAGTGGCGCTTTTAACTGACGCAATTACGTTAACATTCAAGCGTAATTGTATTAGAATGTTAATGGCTTTTAAGAGTAATTTGTATTTGAGAAATAATTTTTTTTAATGCAAGCACCCCCCCCGGCATCGTCCATCGCGATGTTTCACTGCCAACATCGTTGTCTGTCAATTAAGGAGACATCGCCCAACCCTAACATGGAGGCATAATCAGGTACTCGAATCATTGACAGGTGCACTTGATAAGAAGCGGTTGGAAGTTAATGGCATGCCAGTTGCCAGTTCCAATAGAGTAATTAGGTTTGTGTGTGAGGAGCAGCACAGCAAGGAGCCAGCACAGTTTTCAAAAGTTGGTGGTAAGTGAGCTGATGCAAGAGATTGGAAACTGTTGGTTGATGCAAGGTGTAAATTGCAGGTCCCAGAGTATATTGTATTCACAAACTTGAGGCCAGATGTTGTGTTGTATTCTGAAAGGAAGCGGATAGTGTATTTCATAGAGCTAACTGTTCCATTTGAAGATGAAGTTGATGCAGCATATGAAAGGAAAAGGTTGAAGTATGCAGATTTGGTGGCTGAGGTAAGAGAGCGGGGCTGGCAAGCACATATTAGACCTGTAGAGGTAGGGGCTAGGGGTTTCGTGGCAAAGTCTGCCACAAGACTGCTGGCTGAGTTTGGATTTAGAGGCTGTGTGATGAGAGCAGTGGTAAAGGAGTTGTCAGCAGTAGCTGAGAGATCTAGTCAGTGGGTGTGGCTAAGAAGGGCTGAGGTTAGGTGGGGTAAGGATAGTACTTGAAGAGATACATTGTTTGGTGTGTGTGATGTTGGGATATGGTGTGTGAAATCTATCTTGCCTTCTTAGTAGTATTGGGTAGTTGAGAGGATGGGTCATGGGCATAGTAGTAGGTATTATTAGATCATAGTCGTTGGTTGGTTAATACATCCTAGCCAAGCCTGTTGCATGACTCCAGATGTTAGGTGGAGGATTTTATCATCTTCCTGTATTATGTTATTATCACATTATTTAATGGTGGTTTATTTTCAAAACGCCCAATCTTAACATCTTCACGTTCTCTCATGTTTTGTCCTGGAATTACAAGAGGTTCGTATTTGTTATTTGTTTGTTATAATACAAGAAAACTGTTCAGTCAGATAGCTATTTGTTGTGAAACCAAGTAGTTACAATTTCAAGCATTTTCAAGTACTTTAGTCTACATTCCAGCTCTTTTCCGCCGTTCGTGGAGGTTTGCGCGAGGTGTGCAGAGTCACCATGCGCGCTATGGTCACTCGCGAAAGTATAAACTTAGCTTTTAAGGTCCTTGCTTTCACTGGATGTGAAAGACACCATTAATTTACATTATTTAATTTTCAAATTCTGACATGCCTGTTCTTCATATGTTAAAACCAGACTCGGCGTGAAAGCCTTAAAATGGAAATCTCTATTGTGATGATCATGTCGAAAATAAATCCTCTCTTTCTGCAGTATCTGGTTATATTCCAACTTGGCAGTAAAACAGTTTACAACAGTTATTGATCAGACACTGACCCAGGCTCAGTTTATCAGATATTAAATAATTTAAACTTAAATAATTGTAGGCCTACTGAAATCCATGATTTAGGTTTCTCTAATTTTGCAGTATTTATATAAGCAGGTGTACAGCTTATTTATTTTTTTAAAGGAGACATTTTGTATACAATAGTTCGAGGTTTCTACAATAAATAGTTAATTGAGCAAAAAAACTTTTGTTGTCATTTCTTTAAGGGTCAGTGTATATTATAATAATATATGTAACAAACTGTAATACTGTGATACCGCGGTATTTCCTGAGAAGGTTACCATACCGTGCAAATCTCATACCGTTGCAACCCTACATGTGCACAGGTTCCTTGTCATGATTGTTTCATCTTCATCTCACAATGAATTTGCAATGTCTTTTTCCTCTAGGAATTATTGCTGTCCACTTTCCTAAACACGTAAACTTTACCTACGTAAACACATTTATGTATGAGGAGTATGTCAGACTGCTGAAATCAGTAAACATGGAAAAGGAGAAAAGCTGTGGGGAGCATGGGAAGAGATTTACTGAACAGAGAAATCCTCAACTGCACCAGTGCATTCACACAGGAGTGAAGCCATATCACTGCTCAGAGTGTGGGAAGAGTTTTACTCACCAGAGTAGTCTCAAAAAACACCAGCACATTCACACAGGAGAGAATCCGTATCACTGCTCAGAGTGTGGGAAGAGTTTTACTACACTGAGTGATCTTCAACGGCACCAGCGCATTCACACAGGAGAGAAGCCATATCACTGCACAGAGTGTGGGAAGTGTTTTACTGTACAGAGTAATCTAAAAAAACACCAGCGCATTCACACAGGAGAGAAGCCATATCATTGCCCAGAGTGTGGGAAGAGTTTTAATACACTGAGTGATCTTCAACGGCACCAACGCATTCACACAGGAGAGAAGCCATATCACTGCCCAAAGTGTGGGAAGAGTTTTAATACACTGAGTGATATTCAACGGCACCAGCGCATTCACACAGGAGAGAAGCCATATCACTGCTCAGAGTGTAGGAAGAGTTTTACTCAACAGGGTCATCTTCAAGTGCACCAGCGCATTCACACAGGAGAGAAGCTATATCACTGCTCGGAGTGTGGGAAGAGTTTTACTAGACTGAGTGATCTTCAACGGCACCAGCGCATTCACACAGGAGAAAAGCCATATCACTGCACAATGTGTGGGAAGAGTTTTACGACACTAACTGATCTTCAACGGCACCAGCGCATTCACACAGGAGAGAAGCCATATCACTGCACAGAGTGTGGGAAGTGTTTTACTGCACAGACTAATCTAAAAAAACACCAGCGCATTCACACAGGAGAGAAGCCATATCAATGCACAGAGTGTGTGAAGAGTTTTACTAGACTGAGTGATCTTCAACGGCACCAGCGCATTCACACAGGAGAAAAGCCATATCACTGCACAGAGTGTGGGAAGAGTTTTATTACACTAAGTGATCTTCAACAGCACCAGCGCATTCACACAGGAGAGAAGCCATATCACTGCACAGAGTGTGGGAAGTGTTTTACTGTACAGAGTAATCTAAAAAAACACCAGCGCATTCACACAGGAGAGAAGCCATATCACTGCCCAGAGTGTGAGAAGAGTTTTACTACACTGAGTGATCTTCAACGGCACCAGCGCATTCACACAGGAGAAAAGCCATATCACTGCACAGAGTGTGGGAAGAGTTTTACTACACAGAGTTATCTCGGCAAACATCAGCGCATTCACACAGGAGAGAAGCCGTATCACTGCTCGGAGTGTGGGAAGTGTTTTACTGTACAGAGTAATCTAAAAAAACACCAGCGCATTCACACAGGAGAGAAGCCATATTACTGCCCAGAGTGTGGGAAGAGTTTTACTACACTGAGTGATCTTCAACAGCACCAGCGCATTCACACAGGAGAGAAACCATATCACTGCTCAGAATGTGGGAAGAGTTTTACTACACAGAGAAGTCTTAAACTGCACCAGCACAGTCACACAGGAGAGAAGCCATATCACTGCACAGAGTGTGGGAAGAGATTTACTCAACAGAGTAATCTTCAACGGCACCAGCGCATTCACACAGGAGAGAAGCCATATCACTGCTCAGAGTGTGGGAAGAGTTTTACTCAGCAGAGTCATCTCCAGCAACACCAGCGCATTCACACAGGAGTGAAGCCATAACCCTGCTCAGTGTGGGAAAGTCCGATGCTTCTAGCTATAGTTCTAGCTAACTGTACATTTTCTGTATTGCACTAATACTAGGGGTGTGACGAGATCTCGCGAGATGTAACTCTAATGATTATATAATAGCAGTTGCATTCTAGTGTGATAAGCTGTATGTTTTATATTCAATCAACGCACGATCTGATTAGTCGACTAATCATAAAAATTAATCGGTGATTAGTCGACTATAAAAATAATCGTTTGTGGCAGCCCTATCGGCAACACGATCGTGCTTTCTCACGCTGTACGCACAAGAACATTGTTCGTTTTTGTCTATACTGTATTTATGATCAAAGCGTATCTAAATCTAGTCGTGCTTAATGACGAAATCCTGCTTTACGACGGACTTTTCAGTCTAACCACCGTTAAGCGGGGACTCACTGTAATCCTTTGCGCTTGAAAAAAGGAGAAATATTTAATGTTATTTATTTTATTTTAACTTTTATGAATTTTTTTTTTCAATTTGAAGAAGTTTATTAAAATTCATGCTTACATAATGCATGTTAAGAGTTATAATAAAACATTTCAAAATGCATGTGTAACTCAGTTAAAGAAAAGTCTGTTGTCCAGTCATATAATTTGTAATTTTAGTGTTCTTAAAATCTCATCTTGTCTCGATCTTGTGAACCCAATATCGTGTCTCGTCTCGTCTTGTGAGGGGAGTATCTCGTCACACCCCTAACTAATACTGCACAGTATTAGTACAGAATGAAGCAGGCTGGACAGACTACGTTATCTGCAGTAAACAGTAGTGGGAAACTCTGAGCACAGATGCTTGATCGTTTCCTCATCAGTCATGAATGATTTTAGTTTACTCATGTTTTCACGCTCCATGGCCAGCACGGTAACTGGAGTATTCACATGCATCTGTGTCCCTGCTTGGTTAACCAACAAAGACTGAACACCAACTATTAAATACCAGAACTAAATTACAAATGAGACACAGCTGAAGGGGAAGTAAGACGGGGCGTGACTGAACAGACTAAAAAGCGATACATGATTGACAGGGAAGCGGGGCTAGACATGACACCCTCCTTAAAATCTCAGCATCACTTCTATTCCGTGACCTACAGAAAACATGCTTGCATGGACTACACTTGCTTGCAAAGTGAACATACAAGTTACCGTGTGTTTTGGATTCCTGTAAAAATATTAGGTCTGAAATTTCAATGTGTTTCAATAATTTGAATTGTTTTTAATATGTGATGAAAGCTAATGTGAAATGTGCATAAATGTTTTAACTGGGACTCCATGGAAACCATGGTGGTGCTTTTGACTCTTCTGAAAGAGTAAATGCTCTAGAGGCAGATTAAAAGCAATACTACACAAACAGACCTTTTTAGTGTTTTGTTTTTTTACAAACTTGCATCACGCTTGAATGTCTTGAACATATAACAATTGAAGCATTACTTGGTAGCAACTAATACACTGAAAATAAATACCACTTTGCATTTATACAGTATGAATTACACTGTATTGTGATTGCATTATGATGCTTCCCCTGCCTATGTCTCCAATAGCCTACATTGATCTATTTAAAGAAACTTTTCAAATGTTGGATGAGTACAGATCAGCACACCAGGACGATGTACTTTATTGCTTTTCTGAGTGAGAATAATGCTGCAAACCTGATGGAAAAAATGCTGAGATAACCAAACAAATCTGACTGATCTGAGAAGGCATCAGAATTGTATATGGTGAAGTTGGAGTAACATGCCAAACATCACTATTTCTAAAACATATTGCACATGTTTTTTAGTAAGGAGTGGGGGTTGTTTTGTTAAACTCTATATTTAATCATGTTTTCTATGGTTTAAACATTTATTCACCTTATTAGAGACAAACGTCTGTTAAAAAAAGACATCACTCTCATTTTTAGAGGTGCTTGAGCAACCCTTAAAAGGGTCCAGACATGCATATGGTATGTGCCTTTTTGGAACAGGCTTGCTGTTATCTTTATATTTTCAGAAGGAGAACTTGTGGATTCCAGAGCTCTGGGCAGTGTACCGACTGAGCGGGAGTGTTGAATGTACTGAGGTCATATTACACTTATTTTTTAATTAGTCTATTTTTTCTTTATTTTAAATAATATATAGTAATATGCATTGAACTAATGTATAACGCCCAGCCGCCATAGTTCAAGGCACACTTAGCTGCTCTGCCACAGCTCTCAATTTGGCAATAACAATCTGGTCACATTAGAGCCAGATAAGGCAGAGATGTCTGCCACTTGCTATTAAAAAGGTATTAAAAAGGTCTTAAAAGTCATTGAATTTGAGATTTAAAAATGTGCAGATACCCTGGATTAACCTTTCACACTAATCGAGTGTACGTTCACCACAAGGGCTCATCTGCTACCCTTTGAATTAATCTAATGAACGCTTCTGAGGCCATGTTTCAAAAAACGCGCCTGTACTGCTTTGCGTGCTATAGTACCTTCCTGATTGGATTATAAATGGAGCAGGAGCTTGGTTCGCATGGCCAGCGAACGAAAGTTGTTGAGCGGTAACACTCGTCTGAAAATAAATTCTCCGGTTTAAAATATAGTCTCCTGTTAAAATTTTTTTGGCATTTGGGTCCGTATCCAGTTAATCAGGAATGTGATTGGGTCCGGACAGGACGGCGTTCGGGTCCGGATCCGGACCGCGGTCCGCCATTTGGTGATACCTGTACTAAATCATAATGTCAAATGAAGTGCAAGTTGGGTGTACCTCACTATGTCTCTGGATGCTACCAGTATCTTTTTTGCAGCTGCTGTTGTGCGTACACACAGGGGAAACCCAGATGCCACAGGGTCTAGTTTTCCTGACATAGTTGACTCCCACTCCACAAACAACCCTTCAGGCCTGCTATTGATATTACATCCTAATTTACACATTAAATCTCAACCCATTAAATTTAATGGACATGTGGTTGAAATAAAAAAATTGTGTTCAAATGTGGTGTTACATCAGAGAGGTTTAAAAAAAACTTTAAATGAATGGGTGGCACCGCTATCAACTAAAAACTTAACTTTGGTGCCGTTTACTGTTTCTTTAAACATTGATCATTTAAACTAATTACTTTATTTTCGTTGTCTTCTCCTCGTGGTCCTGTGCTGTCCCACCTCTCTGCTGCCCGTCAATCTCTGGAGCTTTCATTCTCCTGTTCAGTGTCTTCTTAATTTTCACTCTTGCAAAGTATCCTGGTTTTCCACAGTTGTAACAATTGGCGTCACTCCTTCATCCTCCTCTGTTTCTCAGGTGGGCTTCCCACGGGCTGACATGTACTGGTCCATTAGCTTGCTGCGCTGGAGCCTCATGTCTGCAGTGGGCAGCGTGAACTCTAGTCAGTCTCACTAGAAAGTCACTGACGGATTATCCATCTTCTTGTTTAGAAGCAGCTATCTTGGCTGCGATGATAGTGGATGGGTATGTGGCTTCCAGCCTTGTGACCATGCGCCTTATCATATCTCCGCTTGGGTCTTCCTGTATGGCTGCTGGACCTTCCCACTTGGGTCGGTAGAGCCGAACATCTCTTGGTGCCCAGTCTCTGTCTATCTTGGTGAACTGGGGCCCAAGCTTGACCACCAGCAGGCCCAGTTCAGATTGGGTCGACCTGCAGGACTGAATGAAGGCCGTGAGTTTTTCTCCGAAGCATCGCCCTCCCATATTCAGGCATGAAAATCTGTCACCTTTCGGCGAAATTCGCCGTTTTGAAGTTGAAAAGGGTGACCTACGTGAATCGTGTAGATCCGATGAGTTTTTTGTTTGGGGGGGGGGGGGGGGGGTCGGGAGATTATATTTTAATTATCATATTGACTTAATTAGCAAACAGAGCACTTCTGAAATTGGCTATTTCAATGACAGTGGCCAGCAGTTTCCGCCCAGAACCTTCATAGAGGCCAAATAGCGTTTCAATCATACGAACGTTCTTCATTCATGTTATTAATTTACTGCTAAGCGGGACGAGAAGCAGGACCTAGTGCTACACCGCGGACAAGTCAGAAGAGCGAACATTTACCACTACATTTACCAGATCGTACATTTACCACTACATTTACCACATCGTACATTTACCACTACATTTACCAGATCGTACATTTACCACTACATTTACCAGATCGTACATTTTTAATTAGGTGGATTTAATTGGGTTATTAATGGTTTCAATCGTTTTCATATTTTGCGGTAAAACAAAGTTACTGCCGTTCGCTACAGCGTTGAACACTGTCAGATCTAACCACAAGCTCTTGTGATAATAGGCCCATCTACCTATTTAAGTTCGCGTCAACCCCGTGTAGTTAACGGTGACATAAAATAAGAAACAAGATTTTTTTCTAGTGTGTCTGTAGTTGTAACTGGTGAATCCAGGGACGTGTGAGGATCACATTCGCACCAGGGCTGAAAAGGTTGAAGATGAAGTTGTAAACTCTTGTCGTTTGAGTCTACCCTGTGTTTTAGCTCATGTTAGAAAATAAAAACACGTAAACCTGGTATTTTTACAATAGTTTTCGCCGCTGATGTATGTATTGGTTCATTAAGACGTAATGGTTTTGACTGAGCCATCCGGAATGGCGAAAGCGACTTCTTGCGTTTACGGATTGCGTTTACATTGAATCCATTGACATGACAGTCAAAACAATTTTTTTTAATGGATTTTACTATATTTTACGGAGCCCGTAAGGTGACATCATGTAAAAAATAAATAAATAACGCGTGGCCACGACTTATAAACGCGTGGGAACGAGATACTAACGTCGCCTTACGAGCTCCGTAATATTTGGCATCACCTGTCGCTGTATCCCCGTACACCAGCAGCCACCCCCAACCCCCCCCCCCCCCCCCCGTCGCAGTATACCCATGACGTCACATGTCAACGCCCCGTCGCCCTATCCCCATGACGTCACATGCCCCGCCCCCCGGTCTTCTCACCTTTTTAACCCCTGACCCATTTTCATGCCTGCATATTTATTGGTTTGCCAAGGCCCTCCGCTGCCTTCATGATGTCGTTTGCTGTCCAGTGATGGTGGACCATGTTGACTCCTGCGGGGCATGCCATCTTGACCATAGGGAAGGTCGCTGCACATCCCGGGGTGACTAGTTTGAGCATTACCTCTCTCTGTTCGCAGTTTCTTGTGTGCCATGCCACGGGTGAAGCTGGCAGCAAGGGTGGCGGTGGAAAGTTGGCGCATTCCATTGCCTGGCGTGCTTCCACATACAGGACCAACGGGCCTACTGGATACGGTGGGAGCCGGCGCGTTTGTTAAACCAAACGGGATCCACACCCACTCATAGGGCCCCCAGGGTGTGCTAAAACCTGTCAAGTGTCTAGACTCCTCACTTATGAAACCTTGATGATATGCATTGCCCTGGTCCTGAATGGAAAACCAAAGATTTCCACCAAAGCTGTCCAACAGATCTTGTAACCGTGGTAATGGATGTCAGTCAGGTATAGTCTTTTGGTTAAGCTTGCGGAAGTCAACACAGAAGCGTAACCCGTTTCCCTTTTTGCGCACGCACACCACTGGAGATAAATAGTCTGATGTTGACTTCCTGATCCAACCTTTGTTTAAGAGATTTTGGACGTATTCCTTAACCTCCTGGTACAATGGCCTTGGGATGAAGTTGTAACTCTACTGCAGAGGTATGTTCTCAATAGAGTTTATCTTTAACTGCAAACCTGCGGTACATCCAATATCTCCTTCGTTGCGAGCAAACACGTCAGACTGTTCATAGAGTATTTGTCGGACTACTTCCTGGTCATGTTCTGGTAAATGATCTAGATTCACAATAAGATGCCACCTCATATCTGGGGGGGCTGCACTTTGGTGGTCCTTCCAATCACTTAATGTCACATGGGTAGAGGAACAGTAGGACTGGTCTGTTTGTGTGATTAGAAGGTCAGGACAATTGTTGACAGGTCTGCATTCAATTGTCTCCACCATGTGTCCAAGTACCATCTTTGGAGGAACATAAATGTCATGCCTGTTCAAATTTTGTATTGGAATTTTGACAATTTTTGAAGCACCAGGGTTAACCCTAACCCTAACCCTAGGCACATCAACAAGGGCTGGAAATAACTCCAATCCCTCCGGCAAGTTGCATTTCACCAATGGCTCAAATAACCTTGTCCCTCCATCAGGGAATGCTCTGATGCGACATCTCACCATGCATATTTGGTCACACTGCACCATCAGTCCTTTTTTTCTACTCTCACAATTGGATTGTCTGGTTCATCATCAGGTTACTCCGCACTGACAACAGAGATAAGAATTTCAGCATTGTATTTTCGGATCTTTAAAGTCTCTGCGAGTAATTCTGCCAAGTTCAAATTGTTTGTGTGGTCCTTGTTCCCCAAGATAATCTCCTGGATAACGTTAAAGCCCAGCAGTGGACTACTTACACTCTGTTGACTGACCAGCATTGGGACATACAAGGATACAGAACCATGATGTATTGTGATCTCAAGCAAAACTTTGATCCACCCCACAAAAGGAACATCTGTCCCATTAGCTGCAGTGATGTGGCTGGCCAGGGAGTAAGCTTTCAAGCGGCTGTATTTCCACATTCCGTAAAGCTGTTTGTACCCATGACTTCCACAATGCTCACTTGTGCTCCACTGTCCAGTAACATTTGTAGTCTTACCCCATTTAGATGACAGGTGATCATGCACAGACCACCAATTTTTGTTAGAAACAGCTCCTTTCTCACCATAATATATAAATCATTGATTGATTTTCCCTTTTTTATGAGAAGGTATGCTAATGAACTTTGAAATTGTCCCTTCGTTTCAGACAAATGCTGCAGTCCACAGGACTTTTGAGAGCGTATACTTTTAAATTTCTCTGCCTTGAAGGAATGTGGTGGATTGCAGCTGTTGCGATCCAGGGGATACTCTCGCTGTAAACTGCTTGAGGAAATACCATGTCCAGATGATGATTTTCCTGAGTATCTCCTAAGTGAATCACTCATGGTTGGACAAGCTCTTGTTGTGTATATATACGACCACTACAGAAGGACATAGATGTACAGGTATACAGTGCCCTCCATAATCATTGGCACCCCTGGTTAAGATGTGTTCTTTAGCTTCTTATAAATTGAGTTTTTTTCTAAATAATATAGGACCACGATGGAAAAAAGAGTAAAATCCAACCTTTAACTCAAGTGCATTTATTCAGTAGGAAAAAAATCCCACATTAAGAAATAATTGTTTAACATCAAATAATGTGTGCCACAATTATTAGCACCCCTGATGTTAATACTTTGTACAACCCCCTTTTGCCAACAAAACAGCACCTAATCTTCTCCTATAATGTTTCACAAGATGGGTGAACAAAGAAAGAGGGATCTTCGACCATTCCTCTTTGCACAATCTCTCTAAATCATCCTGGGTCCTCTCCTCTGCACTCTCCTCTTCAGCTCACCCCACAGGTTTTCAATGGGGTTGAGGTCTGGGGACTGAGATGGCCATGGGAGGAGCTTGATTCTGTGTGTGGTCAACCATTTCTGTGTAGATCTGGCCATATGTTTAGGGTCATTATCTTGCTGAAAGACCCAGTGACGACCCATGTTCAGCTTTCGGGCAGAAGCCAACAGATTTTGTTTTTAAATGTCCTGGTATTTCAAAGCATTCATGATGCCATGCACCCTAACAAGGTTCCCTGGGCCTTTGGAAGAGAAGCAGGCCCACAGCATCACTGATCCTCCCCCGTATTTCACAGTGGGCATGAGGTGCTTTTCTGCATAGTCAGCTCTTGTGTTACGCCAGACCCACTTACAGCATTTGTTGCAAAAAAGCTCTATCTTTGTTTCATCTGACCAAAGCACACGGTCCCAGTTGAAGTTCCAGTACTGCTTAGCAAACTCCAAACGTTTTCGTTTATGATTGAGAGTGAGAAAAGCTTTTATCCGTGCATGCCTCCCAAACAGCTTGTTGGCGTGTAGATAGCGCCTGATGGTTGTTTTGGAGACTTCGTGACCCCAAGATGCTACCATTTGTTGCAGTTCTGTAACAGTTAGCTTTGGAGAACTTTTTATTTCTCTTATCATCCTCCTCACTGTGCGTGGTGGCAAAATAAACTTGCGTCCTCGTCCAGACTTGTTTACCACTGTCCCAGTTGTTTTAAACTTCTTAATAATTCCTCTGACAGTAGATATGGACTGGTGTATGCGAGTGGCTATTTTCTTGTAGCCATTGCCTGACTTGTGAACGTCAACACACATGTGCCTTACTTGAATGCTATGTTCCTTTGTCTTTCCCATGTTGAAGAGAAATTGCCTCTGTGTCACCTCATAATTACACCCCAGGGAAACAGGAAGTTGTAAATTGCTAATTAAATGTTCCTACATACTCTGATTAACTTCGTGAACTACTGTAGAAGTGACAGAAATTCTTTAATTACATTTATTTCCTAAGAATTGTTAGGGGTGCCAATAATTGTGGAACAGGTGATTTTATGAAGAATAATTATTTCTTAGTCAGGGATTTTATTTTCCCCCTTAAACTTCACTTGAGTTAAAGGTTACATTTTTCTACAATTGTCAGTGTAAGAGTATGTTTCCACAATAACAATTTAATTTATTAGAAGCTAAAGAACACATCTTAACCAGGGGTGCCAATAATTATGTAGGGCACTGTATAAACATTTTGTAATGTGACGTGTTGAAGTGCAGATGAAACTCTGCATGCACATCTTTCTGCTAGTTTCTGACAGTACAGGCTTGTTAGTGTGCTGATGTCCATGGTGGAAAATAGCTGGTTAAGCATGACTTGAAGGTATGTGCTAAAATCTGGTCTGTTGAACCCCTGTGCTAGAAGGCTGGAGTCTTGCAGAGTTCTGTTTTCAAGCTTGCATTTTTTATGTGCTTACATGATATTGCAGAGCCTTGAGCTTGGGTATGATTAGAGCTGGGCGATATGGCCCCCCAAAAAAATCTTCGATAAATTTTTATTAAATCAGATTTTCGATTTTAATTGATTTATTTTCCTTTACTAAAAAACTACAGATGATAAAGGACTGGTTAAAAACTAGAAGTGTATTCAACTAAGGATTTTCATAGTCGAATCTGATTAGTCAGATTTTCCCTTTAGTCGACTAATAGTCGAATCAAGGTTTTGTTTTTTTTTATATCTATCAAATTCAATCAATCAAATTTTATTTATATAGCGCTTTTTACAACAGTTGTTGTCACAAAGCAGCTTTACAAGTGCCGAGTCCTAGCCCCCAGTGAGCAAGCCAAAGGCGACAGTGGCAAGGAAAAACTCCCTAGTTTTTTGCATGAGGAAGAAACCTTGAGAGGAACCAAGACTCAGGGGGGGGGAACCCATCCTTCTCTGGCCGACACCGGTCACCATGACAACAACAATTTAGACAGAAAGAAGAGAAAGAAAAGGAAAAATATAGCCGCAAGCGGCGATTGGCGGGTTCACACACAAATAGGCATATTTTGGCCTCAATAGGCAAAAGGAAGCCCAAAAGGTCCTTTAGACCTAAAAGTGAAAAGAAGCTGTTTGGGTTTGGCCAGTGTGTGCTCTACAGATAGTGTGTGATGACATCTGCGTGTGTCAGAAAGGGAGACACAGAAATAGCACATCTGGCTAGGGCTGCATCTATGTGAACAATATAGGAAGGCCTGCATGTGTCTATACATGATTGGGCCTGTATATTACAGACAGAGAGAGATTGAGGGTGCCAGAGACTATGCTTTGTTAATTCACTCCTTGCACACCTTGCACGCCTAACATGACTGCCCGTGTATTCAAAGTATGAATGTAGTCTGCAAAGCCTGGCATTACATGACTGACATGACTGGCATGACTGACATAACTGATATGACTGGCATGACTGAAATGACATCACTGGCATGATGAACAAAAGTAATATGACTGATATGACTGACATAACTGGAATTAGTGACATGACTGGCATGACTGTAATGACATGACTGATATGACTGACATGACTTGTGTCTGACATGACTGGACTGACATGACTGATATGACTGGACTGAAATGACTGACATGACTGGACTGACATGACTGTTATGACTGTACAGATATGCATACAAACTATACATACATTTAGGTAGAAGTGTGTGTGTGTGTGTGTGGTAGTGTATGTACTCAAACTATGACAACATATACTAATACATACATACATAAGTATACATAGAAACTATACATACATATAGGTATAAAGGTGTGTGTGTCTGTGTTTGTGTGAGAGAGAGACAAAAAAGAAGCCAAATATCAGTTTGTATAAGCATGTGTTAGTCACTGAGATATGGGTGGGTATGGCTAGGGAAGTGTCATTGTGAATGCTATAGGAAGGCCTGCTTGCGCCTGTATGTGTGTGTGCCTGGTTAATAGACACAGAGAGATCTAGGTAGCCAGAGCAATGTTTACTTAGGGCACAGAGATGGGAGGGGGAATGTGGGTGAGAGTGTGAGAGAGACTGAGTGTCTGTGAGTTTCAGCTTGCGTGCGTGTGAGAAGGAGAAGGTGACAGAGGGACTTTACATGCATTTTAATGCATTGTATATAATACTGCACTGTAGAGCCATACGATAACAGATTTAGATGAAACTTGACAAATTTGTTCAGGATGGGATTCTGAATGGGCTTGTGCATTTTGGTCAGAATTGGGTAAAATATGAAAGAGCTTTAAGAATATGAATATTATATGTATCGATGCTGTCCATTAAAAAAAATATTTAGCAGGTATAAGTGTCCTCAAATCCAAAATCTTTGGATTGTTTTTTGATTTCACACTCTGTAGAGTATTATAAGACTTTGCTTGACATGATAGTATGAAAATCCTAGGAGGAGTATGAAAAGTGATGATTTCAAACTATTATTAACTGTAAATAAACTGTGCATTTTTTAATAGGACATGTAATGGGAAAGTTGTTCGCACTACTGCAAGGAATCAAAAGAGTCCAACTGCATGTTCCCAAGTGGAATTATGTAGGGGATACACTTGCTTTTTTTGCAATAGCGCCCCCCAGTGGCCAATCGACACCCGGCTGGATTATGTTATAGGGGGCGTGCACTTGTCCACACCCAAGAGGTTTCGTGCAGATCGACCAATGGTAAGCCTGTCAAACGCGTGCCGATCACTGATTGGCCGATTACGTCAGCCATTTTGGAAGTATGGCATGTCTGCTTTAGGACCTGGTTCCCAGAGGCCCATAGATGATGTCTGCCAAGTTTCATGTGGATCGGCCAATCTGAGTGCATGGGGCAAATTTTTGCATGTTATAGCGCCCCCTAGCAGGTGAGGTATGGCAACCTCTGCGAGCTGCTCCAGACCCTCACAGGGAAGCTGTCTGTGAAGTGCCATCTCATTACATGCAAGTTTTCTTAAGTTAGAGCTCCATATGCGCCAAATTTACTATTGAATTTACGCCCTCTCATTTGATTGGCTTATACTGACTAGGTAGTGAAGAAATTAGCATTTTTGTTGGATACGTTTTAAAGTTCAGACTCTTCTGAACGTTTTGATACCACATATGTGCATATATGTGAAAAATCCAGGGACTAGTTCGCGCTCAAAGATGTGTGTGATTTTGGACATTATGCAAATTAACTCGAAATCTAAGTGGGCGGAGCTTAATGGTTGTATATTAATTGTCCTATTGAATTTAGTCAAGGAATGTATAGGAACTGGAATTTTGGTTCTAGGACCTACGGTGTAGGAGATATGGACAAAAAGTCAATATGGTCTGCTATAGCGCCACCATCAGGCCAATTTGGGTCCCTGTATGGGAATCTGGTCCTTGGAGTTAACTGAACCTTTTTGCCAAGTTTGGGGTTTCTAGGCATTACGGTCTAGGCTGCACAATACGTTTTAGGTCAAAAAATGGGACAAAGAATAAGAAAGAAATATAGCCGCAAGCGGCGATTGGCGGGTTCACACACAAATAGGCATATTTTGGCCTCAATAGGCAAAAGGAAGCCCAAAAGGTCCTTTAGACCTAAAAGTGAAAAGAAGCTGTTTGGGTTTGGCCAGTGTGTGCTCTACAGATAGTGTGTGATGACATCTGCGTGTGTCAGAAAGGGAGACACAGAAATAGCACATCTGGCTAGGGCTGCATCTATGTGAACAATATAGGAAGGCCTATATTGTGTCTATACATGATTGGGCCTGTATATTACAGACAGAGAGAGATTGAGGGTGCCAGAGACTATGCTTTGTTAATTCACTCCTTGCACACCTTGCACGCCTAACATGACTGCCCGTGTATTCAAAGTATGAATGTAGTCTGCAAAGCCTGGCATTACATGACTGACATGACTGGCATGACTGACATAACTGATATGACTGAAATGACATCACTGGCATGATGAACAAAAGTAATATGACTGATATGACTGACATAACTGGAATGAGTGACATGACTGGCATGACTGTAATGACATGACTGATATGACTGACATGACTTATGTCTGACATGACTGGACTGACATGACTGATATGACTGGACTGAAATGACTGACATGACTGGACTGACATGACTGTTATGACTGGACAGATATGCATACAAACTATACATACATTTAGGTAGAAGTGTGTGTGTGTGTGTGTGTGTGTGTGTGTGTGTGTGTGTGTGTGTGGTAGTGTATGTACTGAAACTATGACAACATATACTAATACATACATACATAAGTATACATAGAAACTATACTTACTTAGGGCACAGAGATGGGAGGGGGAATGTGGGTGAGAGTGTGAGAGAGACTGAGAGTGTGAGTTTCAGCTTGCGTGCGTGTGAGAAGGAGAAGGTGACAGAGGGACTTTACATGCATTCTTATGCATTGTATATAATACTGCACTGTAGAGCCATACGATAACCGATTTAGATGAAACTTGACAAATTTGTTCAGGATGGGATTCTGAATGGGCTTGTGCATTTTGGTCAGAATTGGGTAAAATATGAAAGAGCTTTAAGAATATGAATATTATATGTATCGATGCTGTCCATTAAAAAAATATTTAGCAGGTATAAGTGTCCTCAAATTCAAAATCTTTGGATTGTTTTTTGATTTCACACTCTGTAGAGTATTATAAGACTTTGCTTGACATGATAGTATGAAAATCCTAGGAGGAGTATGAAAAATGATGATTTCAAACTATTATTAACTGTAAATAAACTGTGCATTTTTTAATAGGACATGTAATGGGAAAGTTGTTCGCACTACTGCAAGGAATCAAAAGAGTCCAATTGCATGTTCCCAAGTGGAATTATGTAGGGGATACACTTGCTTTTTTTGCAATAGCGCCCCCCAGTGGCCAATCGACACCCGGCTGGATTATGTCATAGGGGGCGTGCACTTGTTCACACCCAAGAGGTTTCGTGCAGATCGACCAATGGTAAGCCTGTCAAACGTGTGCCGATCACTGATTGGCCGATTACGTCAGCCATTTTGGAAGTATGGCATGTCTGCTTTAGGACCTGGTTTCCAGAGGCCCATAGATGATGTCTGTCAAGTTTCATGTGGATCGGCCAATCTGAGTGCATGGGGCAAATTTTTGCATGTTATAGCGCCCCCTAGCAGGTGAGGTATGGCAACCACTGCGAGCTGCCCCAGACCCTCACACGGAAGCTGTCTGTGAAGTGCCATCTCATTACATGCAAGTTTTCTTAAGTTAGAGTTCCATATGTGCAAAATTTACTATTGAATTTACGCCCCCTCATTTGATTGGCTTATACTGACTAGGTAGTGAAGAAATTAGCATTTTTGTTGGATACATTTTAAAGTTCAGACTCTTCTGAACGTTTTGATACCACATATGTGCACGTATGTGAAAAATCCAGGGACTAGTTCGCGCTCAAAGATGTGTGTGATTTTGCACATTATGCAAATTAACTCGAAATCTAAGTGGGCGGAGCTTAATGGTTGTATATTAATTGTCCTATTGGATTTAGTCAAGGAATGCATAGGAACTGGAATTTTGGTTCTAGGACCTACGGTGTAGGAGATATGGACAAAAAGTCAATATGGTCTGCTATAGCGCCACCATCAGGCCAATTTGGGGTCCCTGTATGGGAATCTGGTCCTTGGAGGTAACTGAACCTTTTTGCCAAGATTGGGTTTTCTAGGCATTACGGTCTAGGCTGCACGATGCATTTTATGTCAAAAAATGGGCAAAAGAATAAGAAAAATAAGAAAAATACCAGCAATTACAATAGGGTTCCCACACTATGTGTGTGTGAACCCTAAAAAACGCTAACAATTACAATAGGGTTCCCACACTATGTGTGTGTGAACCCTAAATATAGCCGCAAGCGGCGATTGGCGGGTTCACACACCAATAGGCATTTTGGCCTCAATAGGCAAAAGGAAGCCCAAAAGGTCCTTTAGACCTAAAAGTGAAAAAAAAGCTGTTTGGGTTTGGCCAGTGTGTGCTCTACAGATGTAGAGTGTGATGACATCTGTGTGTGTCAGAAAGGGAGACACAAAAATAGCACATCTGGCTATGGCTGCATCTATGTGAACAGTATAGGAAGGCCTGCACTTGTCTATACATGATTGGGCCTGTATATTACTGACAGAGAGAGATTGAGGGAGCCAGAGACTATGCTTAGTTAATTCACTCCTTGTACACGTAGCACGCCTAACATGACTGCCTGTGTATTCAAAGTATGAATGTAGTCTGCAAAGCCTGGCATGACTGACATGACTGGCATTACTGACATAACTGATATGACTGGCATGACTGGAATGACATCACTGGCATGACGAACAAAATTAACATGACTGATATGACTGACATAACTGGCATGACTGTAATGATTTGAAGATTTGACTGACATGACTGGACTGACATGACTGATATGACTGACATGACTTACATGACTGGCAGAACATGACTGGCATCACTGACATGACTGATATAACTGACATGACTGGACTGGCATGTCTGATATGACTGACATCACTGGTATGACTGACATATACTATACATATACTATAGATATGCATACAAACTATACATACATTTAGGTAGAAGTGTGTGTGTGTGTGTGTGTGTGTGTGTGTGTGTGTGTGTGTGTGTGTGTGTGTGTGTGTGTGGTAGTATATGTATTCAAACTATGACAACATATACTAATACATACATACATAAGTATACATAGAAACTATACATACATATAGGTATAAAGGTGTGTGTGTCTGTGTTTGTGTGAGAGAGAGACAAAAAAGAAGCCAAATATCAGTTTGTATAAGCATGTGTTAGTCACTGAGATATGGGTGGGTATGGCTAGGGAAGTGTCAATTGTGAATGCTATAGGAAGGCCTGCTTGTGCCTGTATGTGTGTGTGCCTGGTTAATAGACACAGAGAGATCTAGGTAGCCAGAGCAATGTTTACTTAGGGCACAGAGATGGGAGGGGGAATGTGGGTGAGAGTGTGAGAGAGACTGAGAGTGTGAGTTTCAGCTTGCGTGCGTGTGAGAAGGAGAAGGTGACAGAGGGACTTTACATGCATTCTTATGCATTGTATATAATACTGCACTGTAGAGCCATACGATAACCGATTTAGATGAAACTTGACAAATTTGTTCAGGATGGGATTCTGAATGGGCTTGTGCATTTTGGTCAGAATTGGGTAAAATATGAAAGAGCTTTAAGAATATGAATATTATATGTATCGATGCTGTCCATTAAAAAAATATTTAGCAGGTATAAGTGTCCTCAAATCCAAAATCTTTGGATTGTTTTTTGATTTCACACTCTGTAGAGTATTATAAGACTTTGCTTGACATGATAGTATGAAAATCCTAGGAGGAGTATGAAAAGTGATGATTTCAAACTATTATTAACTGTAAATAAACTGTGCATTTTTTAATAGGACATGTAATGGGAAAGTTGTTCGCACTACTGCAAGGAATCAAAAGAGTCCAATTGCATGTTCCCAAGTGGAATTATGTAGGGGATACACTTGCTTTTTGTGCAATAGCGCCCCCCAGTGGCCAATCGACACCTGGCTGGATTATGTCATAGGGGGCGTGCACTTGTCCACACCCAAGAGGTTTCGTGCAGATCGACCAATGGTAAGCCTGTCAAACGCGTGCCGATCACTGATTGGCCGATTACGTCAGCCATTTTGGAAGTATGGAGTGTCTGCTTTAGGACCTGGTTCCCAGAGGCCCATAGATGATGTCTGCCAAGTTTCATGTGGATCGGCCAATCTGAGTGCATGGGGCAAATTTTTGCATGTTATAGCGCCCCCTAGCAGGTGAGGTATGGCAACCTCTGCAAGCTGCCCTAGACCCTCACAGGGAAGCTGTCTGTGAAGTGCCATCTCATTACATGCAAGTTTTCTTAAGTTAGAGCTCCATATGCGCAAAATTTACTATTGAATTTACGCCCCCTCATTTGATTGGCTTATACTGACTAGGTAGTGAAGAAATTAGCATTTTTGTTGGATACATTTTAAAGTTCAGACTCTTCTGAACGTTTTGATACCACATATGTGCATGTATGTGAAAAATCCAGGGACTAGTTCGCGCTCAAAGATGTGTGTGATTTTGCACATTATGCAAATTAACTCGAAATCTAAGTGGGCGGAGCTTAATGGTTGTATATTAATTGTCCTATTGAATTTAGTCAAGGAATGTATAGGAACTGGAATTTTGGTTCTAGGACTTACGGTGTAGGAGATATGGACAAAAAGTCAATATGGTCTGCTATAGCGCCACCATCAGGCCAATTTGGGTCCCTGTATGGGAATCTGGTCCTTGGAGTTAACTGAACCTTTTTGCCAAGTTTGGGGTTTCTAGGCATTACGGTCTAGGCTGCACAATACGTTTTAGGTCAAAAAATGGGACAAAGAATAATAAGAAAGAAAAATCCTAACAATTACAAATAGGGTTCCCACACTATGTGTGTGAACCCTAAAAATCCTAACAATTACAATAGGGTTCCCACACTATGTGTGTGTGAACCCTAAAAATCCTAACAACAAGCGGCGATTGGCGGGTTCACACACCAATAGGCATTTTGGCCTCAATAGGCAAAAGGAAGCCCAAAAGGTCTTTTAGACCTAAAAGTGAAAAGAAGCTGTTTGGGTTTGGCCAGTGTGTGCTCTACAGATGTAGAGTGTGTGATGACATCTGCATATGTCAGAAAGGGAGACACAGAAATAGCACATCTGGCTAGGGCTGCATCTATGTGAACAATATAGGAAAGCCTGCATGTGTCTATACATGATTGGGCCTGTATTGATTTGATGATTTGACTGACATGACTGATATGACTGGACTGAAATGACTGATATGACTGGACTGAAATGATTGGCATGACATGACTTACATGACTGGCATGACTGACATGACTGATGTAACTGACATGACTGGCATTTTTGATATGACTGACATCACTGGCATGACTGACATATACTATACATATACTATAGATATGCATACAAACTTTACATACATTTAGGTAGATGTGTGTGTGTGTGTGTGTGTGTGTGTGTGGTAGTGTATGTACTCAAACTATGACAACATATACTAATACATACATACATAAGTATACATAGAAACTATACATACATATAGGTATAAAGGTGTGTGTGTCTGTGTGTTTGTGTGAGAGAGAGAGAGACAAAAAAGAAGCCAAATATCAGTTTGTATGAGCATGTGTTAGTCACTGAGATATGGGTGGGTATGGCTAGGGAAGTGTCATTGTGAATGCTATAGGAAGGCCTGCTTGCGCCTGTATGTGTGTGTGCCTGGTTAATAGACACAGAGAGATCTAGGTAGCCAGAGCAATGTTTACTTAGGGCACAGAGATGGGAGGGGGAATGTGGGTGAGAGTGTGAGAGAGACTGAGTGTGTGAGTTTCAGCTTGCGTGCGTGTGAGAAGGAGAAGGTGACAGAGGGACTTCACATGCATTCTTATGCATTGTATATAATACTGCACTGTAGAGCCATACAATAACCGATTTAGATGAAACTTGACAAATTTGTTCAGGATGGGATTCTGAATGGGCTTGTGCATTTTGGTCAGAATTGGGTAAAATATGAAAGAGCTTTAAGAATATGAATATTATATGTATCGATGCTGTCCATTAAAAAAATATTTAGCAGGTATAAGTGTCCTCAAATCCAAAATCTTTGGATTGTTTTTTGATTTCACACTCTGTAGAGTATTATAAGACTTTGCTTGACATGATAGTATGAAAATCCTAGGAGGAGTATGAAAAGTGATGATTTCAAACTATTATTAACTGTAAATAAATTGTGCATTTTTTAATAGGACATGTAATGGGAAAGTTGTTCGCACTACTGCAAGGAATCAAAAGAGTCCAATTGCATGTTCCCAAGTGGAATTATGTAGGGGATACACTTGCTTTTTTGCAATAGCGCCCCCCAGTGGCCAATCGACACCCGGCTGGATTATGTCATAGGGGGTGTGCACTTGTCCACACCCAAGAGGTTTCGTGCAGATCGACCAATGGTAAGCCTGTCAAACGCGTGCCGATCACGGATTGGCCGATTACGTCAGCCATTTTGGAAGTATGGCATGTCTGCTTTAGGACCTGGTTCCCAGAGGCCCATAGATGATGTCTGTCAAGTTTCATGTGGATCGGCCAATTTGAGTGCATGGGGCAAATTTTTGCATGTTATAGCGCCCCCTAGCAGGTGAGGTATGGCAACCTCTGCGAGCTGCCCCAGACCCTCACAGGGAAGCTGTCTGTGAAGTGCCATCTCATTACATGCAAGTTTTCTTAAGTTAGAGCTCCATATGCGCAAAATTTACTATTGAATTTACGCCCCCTCATTTGATTGGTTTATACTGACTAGGTAGTGAAGAAATTAGCATTTTTGTTGGATACGTTTTAAAGTTCAGACTCTTCTGAACGTTTTGATACCACATATGTGCATGTATGTGAAAAATCCAGGGACTAGTTCGCGCTCAAAAATGTGTGTGATTTTGCACATTATGCAAATTAACTCGAAATCTAAGTGGGCGGAGCTTAATGGTTGTATATTAATTGTCCTATTGAATTTAGTCAAGGAATGTATAGGAACTGGAATTTTGGTTCTAGGACCTACGGTGTAGGAGATATGGACAAAAAGTCAATATGGTCTGCTATAGCGCCACCATCAGGCCAATTTGGGTCCCTGTATGGGAATCTGGTCCTTGGGGGTAACTGAACCTTTTTGCCAAGTTTGGGGTTTCTAGGCATTACGGTCTAGGCTGCACAATACGTTTTAGGTCAAAAAATGGGACAAAGAATAAGAAAGAAAAATCCTAACAATTACAATAGGGTTCCCACACTATGTGTGTGTGAACCCTAAATATGTAATAATGTCCATCATGATGTATGCATCCGGTTAGGCAGGAGGTGGCTGGCCCAGGATGGATCGCTGGTCTCCTCATCTCATTATTCCTCAAGCAGGCGGGCAGCCATGTGGAGAAATGAAACAGGGAAAATTAGCTCTGTATGAGGACATATACAGGACAGGTGAAATTATAAACATTTCCGGAGTGTGGCAGCAACTCCGGCATTAAGTTAAATTATTACAGCCTAGCTAAAAAAGGCAGAACCAGAAGGTAACAGGCTTGGGGGCATTCTGAAACAATGGCATCCGTCCACTGCACTGTCAACAAACTCGAGTGACCACGAGCAGTGACAGGACGACAGCACGAGTGCCCCAGTCTACCATAAAACCCTTCGCCTGTGAACCCCTGGATCTGTACCTTTATCTAAGGGGGGATATTAATTATCAAACTCTAAACTAAATAAGTGGGTTTTCAACCTAGACTTAAAGATTGTGACTGTGTCGGAGTCCCGGACGCATTTAGGAAGATTATTCCAAAGCTGGGGGGCCTTACAAGAAAAGGCTCTTCCCCCTGCTGTTACCTTGTTAATTTTTGGAACTAATAAAAGACCAGCACCCTGTGATATTAGTGGACATGGGGGTTCGTAATAGGAAATAAGTTCCTGAAGGTACTCAGGAGCAAGCCCATGCAATGCTTTATAAGTTAATAAAAGAATTTTAAAGTCAATACGGAATTTAACTGGGAGCCAATGCAGGGCTGATAGGACTGGACTGATATGCTGAAATTTTCTAGTTCTGGTCAGAACCCTGGCTGCGGCATTTTGAACTATTTGAAGTTTATTTAGATTCCTATTTGAACATCCTGACAGTAGTGCATTGCAGTAGTCTAATCTAGAGCTAACAAAGGCGTGCACCAATTTTTCCACATCATCCTGTGATAATGCATTTCTTAATTTAGCAATGTTACGGAGATATAGAAAAGCTATCCTAGTAGTATTATCTATGTATTTATCAAATGATAGGTCAGAGTCGAGTATGACGCCTAGGATTTTGGCTACTGTGCCAGGTGTAATGGGGTAGCCTGCGAGATTAAGCATTAGATCTGGAGTTTTCTGTTTTGAGGCCTTAGGGCCCAGAAGGAGAACTTCTGTTTTGTCCTCATTAAGTTGGAGGAAGTTTAGAGACATCCAGCATTTAATATCTCTTACACAGGCCTCAATTTTTCTTAAACTGAGTTTGTCATCAGGTTTGGCTGATATGTAAAGTTGAGTGTCATCTGCATAGCAGTGAAAATTGACACCATGTTTGTTTATAACTGTGCCCAATGGTAGCATATATAATGTAAATAATAGTCGTCCTAGAATGGAGCCTTGCGGGACCCCATATTTAACTTTTGTACGTTTGGATGGAATATTATTGAGCTCTACAAACTGATAGCGATTTGTTAAGTAAGAATGAAACCATGAAAGGGCTGTGCCAGAGACTCCAAACCAGCGTTCTAACCTTTCTAGCAAGATCCTATGATCAATTGTGTCGAAAGCTGCACTAAGATCAAGAAGCACTAACAGCGATACATAGCCTTGATCTGAAGCAAGGAGGTCATTTGTTACTTTAACTAATGCTGTTTCAGTACTGTGATGGGGCCTAAAACCAGATTGGAACTTTTCAAATATGTGATGCCTATGCAGATATAGGCATAATTGCTGGGCAACAGCTTTTTCTATGATCTTAGATATAAATGATGTGTTTGAAATGGGTCTATAATTAGATAGTACAGTAGGATCAAGATTTGGTTTCTTGATCAGAGGTTTAATAACTGCTAATTTACATGATTTGGGCATGTGACCTATTGTAATGGATGAGTTAACTATAGTTAGAAGAGGTTCAGTTACCGCTGGTAATACCTCTTTTAATAACTTTGAGGGAACAGAGTCTAGTGTGCAGGTAGCACAATTTAAGGAAGAAATTATTTTCTCTAATTCTGATTGTGGGAGTGGATGAAAAGCATCAAGTTTTTCTCCCAGTATGCGATTTAAATCGATATCAACCAAACCAGATGACATACCAGTTGTATTGCTAATAAAAGGTTTTATATTTTGTCTAATATTCTCTATTTTATTATCAAAAAAATCTATAAATACATTACTAGTGAGGTTTATTGGAATCTGAGGTTCTGCGCCTGCTTGATTTTTTGTAAGAGCAGCGTTTCTCAACCAGGGTGCCGTCTGTTTTCATCGGGGGTGCCGTCAAAATATTCTGATGTGAAATAAAAAACAAAAAAAAAATTTAAGTTATTATGCGCTTTAAAATCATTTAATTTTATTTCATATGACCAGATCTCTCAAGTTTGGTGGGCGTGAGCTTTTTTCAGGCGGGGGGGATTGGAATCTGTCGCGATGGTTAGTGTAGCGGCTGTGTGTGTGTGTGGTTGGGTAGCGGGATGGCTAAAGTCTACCAAGCAACAGCGCGATCTATATTCTGATTGGTTCAACCTGTTATAATATACAACCGATGAATTGGCTGAATATTCTGCGGTGTGCAGCGATTAGATTGTTTAAAAAATAAATTATTAATAATAATATTCAAGCGTGAGAAATTCCATGTGTGGCATGAGAGCGTGTGAAATCGTTAAAATGCGTGAGTCTCACGCTCAAAGCGTGCATATGACCTGCATATGACCCTTACCAAGGTCAGCACATGATTACGCAGGTTTCCCACTGACTGTAAGTCACATTTATGTGCTCTCTGTCTTAATAATCATTTTTTTGTGTTATGTTGGCCGGGAGATGGTTGCAGAGAGTATGTTTTCTGGGATGCCAACTCTCAAAATGTTTATAGGCCTACTTGCCGAGACGAACCGCGACGAGAAGAGGCGTCACGATACGACAAACGGCTGAACTGTTTTTTTCGCCATGCGAAATGAAAGACGTTGATGACATAACTTGCAATTTACTTTGTTTGATTCATCTTTATCTTTTTCAAAATACTTTTGAAGTTTTTTTTTTAGTAGCCATTACAATCTCGGCAGATGTAGCGTGTTCATTTGGATTGTGCAACTGCAGGGTGTGATTTATTAATGTGTAGTAAGGAAGATGCCTATTGTTAATGTGCACACATCATTTTTAAATATTTATTAACAGAAATTAGGATGATTTTATTTGACAGAAGGCTACATATAACAAAAACAAAGACATTTATGTAACAACTAATGCTTAGCAGCATCCTTGGGCACCCCCATGCATTTAGAATGGTACATGGTACTATGACGTTCATAGTCAACTAGGGGGTATAGTCGACTATAGTCGAATCAGCGACTATTGCAGGTCACCCCTATTAAAAACGTTTTAATTTATTTTTCACTTAAATTTCCCCTTTCGGGTTAAAGTGCAACCAGAAACAAGCAAAAAACAATTGTAAACAAGTGAGAACATCCAGTAACATTTAGAAGGCTTTCTCCAACATAGTTTAAGCACTGACACAATGCACTTAAAATAAATAAATAAACCCTCAAAAAATAAATAGATATAAATAAAATGGTGCCCTTTTTAATAAAATGGAAAACAAATACAATTTAACAGTTGGGCTACCCTCACTTTAGCCTAAATTCCAGCACTTTTCAAACCTGGAACACAATGCAACATTAATTTTCGTCAGGTAAATGTTCCTTCCCCTGTTTTTGAGGGGTGTTTCTTTATACTATCACATATCGTTTCGGATGCCTCCACCGTTCACGCGAGGTGTGTGGAGTCGCGCGCTACAGTCACTTGCGAAAGTATAATCCATAATAAATAATCCTGCCTTGACGTGGCACCATGCAGCCGTTAGGGTTATTCAAAGTAAGGTAAATGTTGCCTGAAAAGGATTTTGCAGACATTATTTCAAGTTCAGAATTACGCCAATGTTTTATGGAAAAGATTCCATGCCAATTCGAAATGTAATCGCTACTAGGCAAAAATGGAAATGCAATCCACAAAATGCATTGCTTTTCCATACAAACATGCAGAATACGTGCCACAATGAAATGCAAAAGCACTATCACATTACGTTTCAATGCACTTTATCTCTTTATTGAAAAACAATACACAAGAATTACCATTCAAAACCAAAACGCTGAATTTGTGCCAGAATTTAATATAATACAGCTCGAAATGTAATCACGGCACCGAGGTATTGCTTTTCACCGTACAGTATTTCTGACATAAATGTCTCCTTTAAATGTAATGATCACGAGATTGATTTAAACACTGATGTGATGAAAACATGCCACAATGAAAAGTAAAAACTCCAGTGTGTGTGGATTTGTATTTAAAGAAAGAAACGCTGAATTCGTGCCAGAAGCCACCTTGAAATGCAATCGACTGAACGTCATTGTATTCCACTGTGTGTCTCTGCGAAGCTGTAATCGTGCCGTGTAATAGGGCAGTCATGGCCTGGTGGTTAGGGAACTAACCCAGACCTGAGGCCATGACTGAGGTGCCCCTGAGCAAGGCCCTTAACCCTTAATTGCTCACTTGTATAAAAAAAAAAATTAGATAAAAATGTAAGTCACTCTGGATAAGGGCATCTGCCAAATGCCATAAATGTAATGTAATGTGCCAGAAAGAAATCTAATCACTGTCCAATAGGAACGCTCGCCTGCATTTGGGGCGGGGCTTAGACTCCAGTCGCTCATAGTTGGACTTGAAAGCAGCAGAAATGTCTTCACGACAGAATAAAAGAGGAAATAAACAGTCTAATTGGACAAATTGAGGCTGGTGCAGTTACAGACGACTACGTGCTTAACTTAGTTAAGCTGAAGCTGCTGGACAATATTGAAAAAGGACCTTGAAAGTGTCGTACATGTGCTTGAATTCCACCTTGTAAAGGTGGATGAACCCTGCAAACAGAGCTGAAGAGCGGAACGTGACCTCGACCCGCCACAGCGGAGCCCCCGCGATTGCTACCCGTATTTTCCAGATTATAAACCGCTACTTATTCCCTCACGCTTTGAACCATGCAACTTATAATGAGGTGTGGCTTTTCTGCAGATGTTTCTTCACCCGTCAGGGGTGGAACAGAAAGTTAATCAGGTGGTAGGACAAAGGTGTAAATCAAAGAAGAAAGTGCTCATTTTCATTTAACACATGCAAGCAGCAGGCACGACGGAGAATTTTTTTTCAAACGAACTTGTTGTGCCGAATTCAGAGTCCCCTCGTTTGCACACGCATAAAAACGCTACAGATGATATTCCGGAGTTACAGTGATTTTAACTTAGTTCATTGAGCACTCTAGTTTTGTCCTAACTAGATATTTAGACATAATACTACTGTAATACTGCAAAGTCGTGGTCAGAGGTGAACTTCGTATAGCCAGTGTGTATTTTATTTAAAATAATTAACACCCTTGAGCAGTGGCGTGCACACATAGACACATAAAGCACCACCAACTCTGCCCTTTATCAACGAAAGTGCCCTTTTGAAACTTCGTTTTTTAATAATAATAATTATTATTATTATTATTATTATTATTATTATCATCATTTTACTGAGGTCGGTTTGAAATGATTTTTTGAAAACCTGAGCGATTAAAAACAATGCCCTGAAATGAGCCACCACCTCGCACACACCCAACCTCTCTCTTCCTTTAACACCAGATGCGCTGCAGCAGCAGTTCAGTTCAGCGAGGTGAAGGAAGCGTCTTCAGCACAGCACGCACGGTCACAGATAGACTTCTTCTCCCGTGCCCCATCAGCCAGGTCACATACACATCAAGTCAAATCGTACCGTTTGCCCTCTAAGCCCAACGTGAAACCATTTTCTTGTGCAGTAAAATGTCTCATACAGCACCAAACTACTAAGCATTTTTAGCCGACTGGTCACCTGATAAACTAGTCGCTCTAGCCCAAATCAATGATAGATAACGTGAGGACGACCACATACAAATAATTAAGGTAGAGTTTGCAAATCTATGTGTTAAGCTGAACGTTTTCTGTTGTATAGGTTTTATTAGGCAACATAAATTAACACATTCGTTTGTGAAAGAAGAAACGGGAAGTTCCCCATTACCTGTGAAAAATGCCCATCTGCATTCGTGTAATGACAACACTCAGTAGCCTATAACTCCTTCTCGTACTTTTTGGTCTTTTTACTGTCTTAATTGTAGGCCTATATTATAGATTTACTAATTGCAAAATGTATGCAACAAGGCCTGCAGACAGTGGAGGGTAAACAGAAGTTAACTGAAGGACTTAAAAATGACTGTATATATTGGATATGGATTTTATCAGTTGGTGGTGTGACTTTTTTTCCATTGAAAACTCACGTTTAGAGAATGTTACAAATAAAAGTCAAATTTCATTCAACATGTGCTTGTAATGTTTTAAATAATGAAGTGTTCCACGTGCGCTAAAAAGTGCACGTGGAAATGGTTGAGTGGGGGCAAGTTGAGTTTTGAGGTTTACCTGGCCCAGGACCTTACAGGCATACAGCAGGCCTCTGAGCTTGCCCCTCTGAACCATTTCACCTGTGCCCTTTACTCAATATGCCATGTTTCCTGTTAGATTTGAGGCATAAAATGATGCCGGGCCAGGCCAAAATGAGGTGTCTCTTACAGATAGTAACCGTTTACGTATGATGCATGTGTTGCTTGTCTGGCCCAATGCATTATAGGCATACAGCAGGCCTCTGAACTTGCTCCTCTGAATCATTTCAGTGCCCTTTCTGTGCGCTTACCTACTCAATATGCTGTGTTTCCAGATATATTTGAGGTATAAAATGATGTTGGATCAGGCTAAAATCAGGTTCCTCTCTTAAGGAGTGACCTGTTCTTCATGATGCACTTGTTATTTCTCTGTTCCACCATCAATAAGGCCTTCAATAAGCTTCTGAACCTGCCCATTTAAATCCGTTCACTTATATGCCCACTGCTCAATATGCCATGTTGTGTGCTGGTATTTCTTCTTCCAATTAATTTGTGTTCTAGATTAGCATTTCTGTGTTTAGTTTTCAAATCTAAGAATGTTTCCTTACGTTAGAAATGCTGACGAATTCAATCATCATGTACAAATCGCATACAATTGGAACGACTTGAAATAGAAACCATTTTACATAAGGAATGCTTTCATTATATTTTAATTTTTTTTCTACATTCACAAAATCAGTAGGCCTATGGGAAACAATAACCTCTTAAATGTATGCTCCTATGGTCGTTTGTTTAATCTATCTCTTTTAAACAAAGCACGCAGCAAACACGCATCGTGAACACAACCTTTTTGAATAAGGAACCAACTTCAGCCGCCGATTAAGGAGCTGCGAATAAGTAACCAAACGAATCTCAAACTGCGAAGATTGTGGAGTGTAGTGGAGTGTTGTCACTCGGCAACTCATCTCGGCAACGCGATCGCTCTTTCTCACGCTGTACGCACGAGAACATTGTTCGTTTTTTAATACTGTATTTATGCGTAAAAATTAAAGCGTATCTAAATCTAGGGTCACGCTTAACAACGAAAGCTGCTTTACGACTGACATTTCAGTCTCTAAACCCATCGTTAAGCGGGGACTCATTGTACATTTAACTGAACTGATCAGTTTCTGAACGGTGCCTGACAGTTCAGAGTTCATGCCTGTAAGGTCTTTCGGCCGGTGTTGTGTTGAATTCGTTTATCCGCACATAAAGACGCTACAGATTATATTGTCGATTTAAGAGCTAGACTTTAATCATCCATCACAGCAAACGGCACGGAATTATCTATGTCCAAAGCCACACTGGCTCAAGGGTGTTAATTATTTTAGATAAAATACACACTGGCTATACGAAGTTCACCTCTGACCACGACTTTGCAGTATTACAGCAGTATTATGTCTAAATATCTAGTTAGGACAAAACTAGAGTGCTCAATGAACTAAGTTAAAATCACTGTAACTCGAATATCATCTGTAGCATTTTTATGCGTGTGCAAACGAGGGGACTCTGAATTCGACACAAGTTCGTTTGAAAGAAATTCTCCGTCGTACCTGCTGCTTGCATGTCTTAAATGAAAATGAGCACTTTCTTCTTTGATTTACAACTTTGTCCTACCACCTAATTAACTTTCTGTTCCACCCCTGACGGGTGAAGAAACATCTGCAGAAAAGCCACACCTCATTATAAGTCGCATGGTTCAAAGCATGAGGGAATAAGTAGCGGTTTATAATCTGGAAAATACGGGTAGCAATCGCGGGGGCTCCGCTGTGGCGGGTCGAGGTCGCGTTCCGCTCTTCAGTTCTGTTTGCAGGGTTCATCCACCTTTACAAGGTGGAATTCAAGCACATGTATGACACTTTCAAGGTCCATTTTCAATATTGTCCAGCACCTTCAGCTTAATTAAGTTAAACACGTAGTCGTCTGTAACTGCACCAGCCTCAATTTGTCCAATTAGACTGTTTATTTCCTCTTTTATTCTGTCGTGAAAAGACATTTCTGCTGCTTTCAAGTCCAACTACGAGAGATTGCTTCTGACTGGAGTCTAAGCCCCGCCCCAAATTCAGGCAAGCGTTCCTATTGGACAGCAGTGTTGGGAACGTTACTTTAAAAAAGTAATTAGTTATAGTTACTCACTACTTGTTCAAAAAAGTAACTGAGTTAGTAACTGAATTACTCTATAATAAAAGTATTAAATAGTAAAAGTATACTATTAAATGTTAAATAGTAAAAGTATACTATTTGCATTACAGTTAAAAAAAAGTTATATGCCAATGAATAAGAATTTTTTTTGAAAGAGCAGTTTTTACAGTCAGTTGAAATGAGTAGCTCAGAAAGGTGTTTAACCTTTGATATTTATTGCACATCCACAGACCAGTGCAGGATAAAATCCTTTAAAATCCCAAATCTTTGTAAAAAATAAAAGCAAAAGTAAACAGTTACACTATATAAAGTGCATTTACATCTATCAAATTAAATTAAATTCTCTTAACCTGAGACAACTGGTTTGTTCACAACAGAAGTAAACTTAACAATAAAACCTCTATTCTTAATTAAATAAATCAAATACCCAGTCTGGTAGACATTTAGGATCTTCAAGTATTTTCTTAAATAATGTTTATATTGCCACCTTGAAAATGCTAATTTTTCTTCAGCTTACTCCTGACTCACCATTTCTGCCTCTTCTCCGATTCTGTCGTGTCACTAGCGTGCTTCGGTGCGCGTGTAAAAACACTGGCTCTGATTGGCTACCATAACGCTGCCTTAGCCAATCACTTACTGACTTGTTAAGTTAAATAAGTGTTACACCGAGAACTGTGACCTATCGAGATCTCTTACTCCTCACTAGCGTGGGCAGCGGTCCGCTGGCATTACTGTTAGTATATCAGTATATAGTAACGCACCGCTTTTAATGACCAGTAACGTTAACGGCATTGTAACGACAGGAAAAGTAATAAATTATATTATCCCGTTACTGACAAAATGACGCCGTTACCTAATGCCGTTATTTTTAACGGCGTTATTTGCAACACTGTTGGACAGTGATTAGATTTTATTCTGGCACGAATACAGCTTTGCAGAGACACACAGTGGAATACAATGATGTTCAGTCAATTGCATTTCAAGGTGGCTTCTAGCAAGAATTCAGCGTTTCTTTCTTTAAATACAAATCCACACACACTGGAGCATGTGTTGTGAAAAGCGCTATATAAATATATTTGTTTTGATTTACTTTTCATTGTGGCATGTTTTCATCACATCAGTGTTTAAATCAATCTCGTGACCATTACATTTACAGGAGACATTTATGCCTGAAATACCGTACGGTGAAAAGCAATATCTCTGTGCCGTGGTTACATTTCTAGCTGTATTATATTCAATTCTGGCACAAATTCAGCATTTTGGTTTTGAATGCAAATTCTTGTGTATTGTTTTTCAATAAAGAGATAAAGTGCATTGAAATGTAATGTAATAGTGCTTTTGCATTTCATTTTGGCACGTATTCTGCATGTTTGTATGGAAAAGCAATGCATTTTGTGGATTGCATTTCCATTTTTGCCTAGTAGCGATTACATTTCAAGTTGGCACTGTTTCCTCTCCATAGTATGAACCCTGCAAACCCGACTTTGTTCATTGCACTGAGCATGGACACAAATCCAGATTGTTGACGGGGGGGGGGGGGGGGGGGGGTGCGTAAAATGTTACCGAAGCGGTCGTTTTCTGCATGGTCCTAGCGCTAGATTCGTCGCTATTTAAATATTTGTTTTTTAACCGTTAAAAAGATATGTGTCGCCCCCCCCCCCCCCCAATTACGTCTGTGGCGCTGAGGCGCGGCACGCCCAAAGTTACAAAATTCGAGAGGTGCACGACCTCGCGAATCAACAGCGCGCGAGCATTTTTGCCGCGCGAACCCTCGCCGCTTGTGCGCGCTGCAGTGACTTCCCGGGCTACCGTTGCATTGTGGGGAATGTAGTGTTTGTGCGTGCAAAACACCAGCGTGCGGCTATGGCCTGCGGGCAGGTTCTAATAGTAATTAAATATCATCCAGGGGGCCATAGATAATCAATTTGCGGGCCAGATCTGGCTTTGACATATGTGCTTTAAATGGTTTTACTATCCTGCTTCATTGCACAACATCCCACATCACTCATTATTTAATTTTTTAAACATGTATACTTACTATCTCAGGATCCTCTGCAGTATCTCTGTATTGTAGCCAAAGTTGGTATGACGACCGGTTGTTCTCTGTTCTTAGTTTGTGCAAGTTCCAAGCTTTTTTAAAGACATTGAGATGATGCTGTAACTGGGAAAGAAAATCCAGTGTAGAGCATAGAGACGTAGCTCCTCATCAGGACTCAGCATCCCTTCTGCCTCCAAGTTGTGGAAGAGCGTGTAGAACAAGACAAGAACCTGTGTGTACACATCTCGCCAAAGACGCTCAATGTTAAATTAAAAATAACAGCAGTACTTTCATATGGTTTCCATTTTACAACATTTTCAAGCTATTATTTTGCACTAAAGTAAGATGGTACATTATCGTATAATTGGAACATGGAAATAATCTTGCAGTATAAAGGTAATCAACACAATAGTGTAGGATAATGCCGAATACAAAAATGGATAAAACAACTGTCCCCTTCAAAATAAAACAAGGAAAGAGACATCTTGTTATCGTTCATTGTGAACACTTCTCCCAGTAATGTGAGAATTCGGGTTTTCTCCATGGTTTTGTACCATAAAGTGTGCCACTTCAACGTTTTCTCCTCCTTTATACGAACAAACACGAGACGGCACGCCATACTGGTTAACAGCATCAAGGAAGGCATCCAGTACAGTAGTAACTAGTGGTGGGCCGCTAACGGCGTTAACGGCGTTCGTTAATTTGATAATCTTATCGGGCGATATAAAAATTATCGCCGTTAATCTATTCTTAAAGTTGGGTTGGGAACTGGGTCAAAATGGGTAAGCAAACTATGATGACTTTCAACTTGATAGTTTAGCTCTGCTGTATTCCTAAACAAATTGCACAGTAGAGGCGAGAACGAGTTTTCAAACCTGTGAATTAATAATCGTACGTGTGTTTACATGGATGCAGCCACGAAGTCGCCATGTTTGCTTCATGGAAATTTCATTTTTAGGAACGTAAAGTGTTACCAGAGCGGAGCTCGGAGCGGTCGTTTTCTGCATGGTCCTAGCGCTAGATTCGTCGCTATTTAAATATTTCTTTTTAACCGATAAAACTGCAGAGGACTTTTTTTTTTTTAAGTCCCCCCCAAATTACATCCGTGAGGTTAAATGTACTAAATGTTGGCTTACATTTCAAATATCATGTTTAGCTGAATAAACATGTTATCAACCCCTTTTAATGTACAGTATGTAGGCTTACAAATTCATGTTTAATTGAATAAACCGTTGAACACGAGTAGCCTACATTTTATTGAGCATGTTTTTTTTTCTTCAAGTATCAAAGTAGAACAGCTTTCTCAAGCAGTCATTGATGCGTTTTGGAAACAGGAGATGAGCCCCTGGTCTAATGCACCCTCTGTATTAAGAAACCCTATCTCAAAAACTGACTTTTAGTCATTACTTGGGTAGCACGCATCTATGCCCACCCCTAGTATCAACACAGTATCTCCCAATCTCATTTTACACACACCGGCTGGGTTATAGACCCTTCTGAACAGGTCAGTAACTCTCCGAAGGAGTTATAATGCTGGCAAAACATAGTAAACAAACAGAATATATTCCGCAAATATACTATTTGCAAGCAAACATGTGATTTTCAAATGAAAAACGCAACTTACAAATTCAAAATGCTCTAGTTGCATACAAACACAACGTGATTATCAAATGAAAATTGCGACTTAAAAATACAAAATGCGATAGTTGTAAATTCATATGTCACTTTCATGCAAATGCACAGCAACTTTCTAATACATTTAATTTATTTCATTTTCATTTATTTATTTATTCACATTTATTTGAGCACAGTTTAAAACATTTTTTTCTTGTAATTCATTTGATTATGTGAAAAGGTACACCCTAAGAAGCTAAAGAGCTTTTAAGTGGGGACCGTACATAGTAATAGGTAACACGTAGTCCATTCTCCATATACACATCTATACACACATAAACACATTTTACATACTTATACATGTACATAAACTAATAATAATAATAATAACAATAACAACAAACGATAAACAAACACATAACAATGATCACAATTTTTCCCCAACCCAAACCTAGTTTTAGTTACATCACACTACACGTACAAATACGTACATACAAAAAATTTCCTTAGTGGATCATGTGACTGCGCACTTTTAGTAGGAGCGCTTTCTAAAGAGGCCAACATCACTTTTACCTTCAATCTACCTGGAAACATGGCACATTGTGTAATTGTGTGCACAGGTGAATTTACTGTTATACTGTATGATGGTGCTGCCCATAGATTAATTCTCTGATGCACAATCATTTAAAAGATCAAATCACACTGCTGGAACTCATAAGGAGCTTCAACAGACCAAAGCAGCTCTGCAGCACCATGAGAGGGAAAGGAAGGAAAATAAGTTTGAAAATAAAGTTGATGAGCTCTACAAAATAAAAGACCCTATAGAATGTGAACAATGGCACAGAACCAAACAGAGAGAGACACGAATCACAACATAGACTAATGTTTTCATTTTTGTGAAGTAGTAGAGCCTAGGACTGCCTCCTGATGGTCTTTAGAATGAATGTCTTTATAATTAATGTCTTTAGCATTATGCAGAACCCAAACGGGCTCTGGGCCTTTGTGATGATTGTTTCATCTTCATCTCACAATGAATTTGCAATGTCTTTTTCCTCTAGGAATTAATGCTGTCCACTTTCCTAAACACATAGACTTTATCTACATAAACATCATGTATGTCAGACTGCTGAAATCAGTAAACATGGAAAAGGAGAAAAGCTTTGGGGAGAGTGGGAAGAATTTTACTGAACAGAGAAGTCTTCAACTGCACCAGTACATTCACACAGGAGAGAAGCCATATCACTGCTCCGAGTGTGGGATGAGATTTACTACACAGAGTTATCTCAAGGAACATCAGCGCATTCACACAGGAGAGAAGCCATATCACTGCTCAGTGTGGGGGAAGAGTTTTACTACACAGAGTAGTCTTCAACTGCACCAGCGCATTCACACAGGAGAGAAGCCATATCACTGCTCAGTGTGGGGGAAGAGTTTTACTACACAGAGTAGTCTTCAACTGCACCAGCGCATTCACACAGGAGTGAAGCCATAACACCGCTCACTGTGGGGAAGTCCGATGCTTCTAGCTATAGTTCTAGCTAACTGTACATTTTCTGCTTTGCACTACTACTGCACAGTATTAGTACAGAATGAAGCAGGCTGGACAGACTACATGTGATCTCCAGCAAACAGTAGTGGGAGATTCTGAGCACAGACGCTTGAACATTTCCTCATCAGTCATGAATGATTTTAGTTTACTTATGTTTTCACGCTCATGGCCAGCATGGTAACTGGAGTATTCACATGCATCTGTGTCCCTGCTTGGTTATGAATGATGTCAGTTTGTTCGTGTAAATGTGGATCGGCACATAAGAAATAGTAGTTGGTAATTGGAATAAGACAAAAATTACAGGATAACAATACATGACTGCCGGGGGCAGTCATGGCCTGGTGGTAGGGAACTGGTCTTGTGACTGGAGGGTCGTGGGTTCGATTCCCAGACCTGAGGCCATGACTGAGGTGCCCTTGAGCAAGGCACCTAGTGTGTGTGTGTGTGTGTGTGTGTGTGTGTGTGTGTGTGTGTGTGCGCGCTCTAACTGCACAGGTGGGTAAAAAGCGGACAAATTTCGATTGTGGTGAAAAATCACAATTGACAAAAATATGGCACATTTACATTTATCTATCTGCCTGCCTACCGCCTATCTATCTGCCTACCTCCTGTCCATAAGTGTCTTGTAAATAATTAGGTCATGCCAAAGAGTGAGAAGCTTCAGGCTTTGGTCAACACAGGTGTGCTGGCGTGAGGTTCTCCAGGTCATGGAAGGAGACCTCATCCATACATTGCTTGCTGTTTACAGCAAGTAGGTAGTTAGATATTGGTGGTAACTTATGCAGCTGGACGTTTATAAAGAGGCAGTTCTGTTGCATCAGAACATGCTTTGTGATGTCACACACACAGAGTTGTACACAAGCTTTCTGTATGCGCATTCCTCTGACGCAGGTAATAATATCTACACACACATACACAAGTACATGATTGCATACTGAATCACACTATTCTGCTAATCAGAAAACCTCTCATGACACATTATTAAATACTTATATATACAAACTCGTCACACTCACCTGCGGATGTCAGATGAAGAGTAAATATCAGTAAAAGGAAAGTCTTCATGATGATCTCTGTGCTATTCTATCAGCTATTCTGAGAGGACTCTAGATGACACTGCATGTTCCTATGACCCCTGACCCTGAGGTCATATCTAGGTCATGCTTCAGTCTGGCCCACTGCCAAACTAGAGCCAGGGTCCAAATGAACACAGCAGTCCACAGAACCAGCTTCCAGTGGACTCAGGTCAGGAGACTTTACTAGGGCCCGTGTGGTACTGCTGAAATCCTGCCACACCACACAATGATCCAGAAGAAGAAACTCTCCTCCACAGTGATAACCTCAAACAAGATCCACAGCACAAACACTAACAGCAATAGTCAAATTTGCTTTATTTCTTAATTTCTTGCAAATAAATAGGCAATTAAAAACTTTTAATTTTCATCTGCACATGTGCGGGCGCACACACACACAGATTCAAACACACACACACACACACACACACACATACACACACCCTCATCTACAGTCTGGAAGCTCAGTGTGTTGCCATGGTGGTGTCACCTCCACCACTACTATGTCATCACACTTCCTGACAAGATTCCTGCCCAGATGTATTTATCATGACACGCCCTCTTGGACACGGTCTTCATGTGTGAAATCAACCAGGAAAGCAGATTTTCCATTGGGCTACATCTTTAGTGACAGGTCATTGTATAATCTTATAGAACAGTTAGTTTACCCATGACATCGTTTTGAAACTGGAACGTGGCAACGTACATCAAGCACATCAGTTCAAGAGAAAGCAAATGGACACAGGAGATGCACACATTACAACAACAGAGACAGGAGATGTGCAGAGGGCAGAATGCCCCTCTAGGTGGGTGTGCAGTTCTGTGATGGCCCTCAGACACAGGGTGCATGAAGAGTGAGCTTTACACTTGCACATATCAGTACGGGTGATTGCAGACATGCTTGCAGACAGGAGTGGTTTCGGCAAAGCCCTTGAGTGCTGAAACTGTTTAAACCTTTTAAATCATGCAACACTGCAATTAGCTGAGCTTGAAGACAAAATCCAACCTGACTGATCCAGGATTTGTCTATTTGACCCTGATCTAACTGACTCAGCACTGTCGAGGCTGGTCTTACTGCCCCTGGACTGGCCTAACTACCCATGGCCTGGTCTGACCGACTCAGCACTGGTCTAACCGACCCTGTTCTGGTCTGACTGACCACAATCTAACTCACCCAGCACTGGCCTAACTGAACCTGGACTGGTCTAACTGACCCTGGACTGGTCTAACTCACCCTGGGCTGGTCTAACTCACCCAATCCTGGCCTACATGACCCAAGCTTTGATTGTGTTTTCCTGGTTGGTTGCTCATATCTGTGGTTTTCAGATGTCTCTCCTGGTTCATCTGTGATTGTTTACACTTTGACTCTGAGGAATCATTGCATGTTTTCTGTTCTTTGTCTGCTCAGATTGCTGGGCCTATTGCTTTGACCAGAATCTGCATTTTGGTATATACTATGTGTACTCGGGAATGAACAATCAAGGTTGTCTGTTGTTCTATACCTCCCTCTGGTGGCTGCAGATGGCCCAGCCAGTGATCCAGCGACAGGCCAGGCTATTTGGCTCATTTATGAACATACTGTTCATAAAGAAAATAAGTTTTTTGCTTAGCAATAATATTAGCAATAGTATATTTTGCTCATCAGTATGTGTGATATTAAAATTAAATAGATTGCTGCCTTATATGTTTTAAGCTATATATTTTGAGAAGGGCAATTCAGCTTATTGTTGCATCAGAAAATACTTTGGTCTAAGACAAGTGTTAGACTCCTGTGAAGTGTCTGTAAAATATGATCTACACTGATAAGCTCCACAGAAGGTGACTTGCAACAATTGCCTGTAATGACACCTTATCAGGCCGAGACACTGGGACCATGGAAGAGGACTGAATGGGTGGAGCAGTAGCATATAAAACTTACTTGTTACTAGTTTCAGATCTCTCTGGTGTACATGTTTTGTGTGTGTGAGATTTCCTGAGATATATCTTAGTTTTAATAAAGGCCTTTTGATATTGCTATAAATTTGGTCTGTTGTTCCTGGCATCTCCCTCTGCATCAATGAATGCACTGGGCTAAAGTGGTTCAAAGAAGTGTCCAGCCCAACAATTTGGTGACCCCCTGACGTGATGCCAAGAGGGATTTACGGTAAGCAGAAGCCTGTTACAACAAATATCTGCAAATTGTTAATACTAAATTTAATAATAGTTAATACTAAGTTGGAGGAATTTAATTCTCTTTGGTTCCCACTGATCAGTTCCATTAGCTAGTCGGGGTGGTTGGCGGGGACTTCAGCTCCCGGAGGGCCGGTTGGTGGCTGGGGGTCGACCCCGGGGAGACTGCTCGTGCCGGCCAATTTCTGGGCTGGAGGACCGGGGCTGCCGCCCTGGGATACCATGTGTTTGCCCTAGCGGGTGGTGGTGGGGGGGGGCTTGGGTGGCGCTCCCTCTGGGCTCTGGGGTGTGGGGCCGGGGTGCGGGGGGGGGCAGACGCTGGCCCTCAGCGGGGTGGCTGACCTCTCCTGCGGGGTCGAGCTGGGGCCCTGCCCGCGCGGGGGGACCTGCGCCGCGGCGGCCGCACCGCTGGGTGGGGTGGGTCGGTCGGCCTTGTGTCGGGCCGTTGGGTCTGGGCCTTGGGGCTCCGAGGTGCCTGGGTGGTGGGAGTGGGGTGGTGGATGATGGGGATGTCTGGGGTGGGCCGGGATGTAGGGTTCCAGATTCCGACCAGCATGTCCTCAATACTGTTGATGTCTGTCATCGTTTGATCACTGTGCGATTGGTATGGTTGTGGCTGCATACACAGGGGTGTTGTGTATATGGGACTAGTGTGTGTGGGTGTATATGTATGTGTGTGTGTATACATATATATATGTATGTATGTATGTATGTATGTATGTATGTATGTATGTGCGTATATATGTATATATTTATGGGTTAAATGTGTGTGAGTGCATACGTGTGTGAAGGAAATGCGTGTCTAGGTGTATGTGGATGTCCGGACCGGCTGCTCCCCCCCCCCCCCCACACACACACACACACACACACACAGTCCTTGTACATTTAGGATTCTGGGGGCAGGCATGTACTCAGAGGTTGACGAGGTGGGCCTGCTGCCATGGTTCACCCGTCTTCTCACCACTGTCTGTACCTCAGTTTTTTTACGGCACTTTAGACATTGAGGGCCTTTGAGGGGACGGTGTGGACATACACTGCCCAGTGGCCCGGTGCTTTGCCCACATCTGTTCCCTCCGGTTCCCCTGGACCTGCGCTCCTTGACTGGTGGGGCGCTGTCCGGGGTCTCTCTCTCCCACCTGCGGGGGCGGGCATGTGAGGGTTTCTGGGAAGTGCGGCTCTGGTACTCCACCGCTCCTTGGGGGGCCGTGGGCGGGTGGGATTCCCGGGTCTTTCTCTGCTCACCTCTGGCCTCTGGGGGAGTGTTGTCGCAGCTATCCACCCTTGCTGGTAAGTACATTCCATACATCTATCCTATGTTGCACTTTTAGGTTGCCATAAAAAAAAAATAAAAAAAAAACTAAATTGTGATGAACTAATGGTGTTTGGTCGATGCTAAATTAAACAGCAACTTTAAATTTTTCTTTTTTTTTGTTTGGTTTAAAAGGTAAAATATTTGGTATAAAGGTAAACAAGGAAATAAAGGTAAAATATATGGGATAAAGGTAAACAAGGAAATAAAGGTAAAATATATGGTTTAAAGGTAAACAAGGAAATGAAGGTAAAATATATGGTTTCAAAGGAATAAGGAATAAAATAAGGTAAATCGCGTAAAGTATATTTGTACTGACAAGTGATTTTTTTTGTTCTCCTGGATGTGGCAAATCCTTCCGTTCATCTGACGAGGTGACGGATGACCGGTGCCGTCCCGTGTCAACAGCTGGGTGGAAGGCCCGGAGCCCTGAGGAATCCCCGAATCCCCAATATTCGGACAAAGAACCAGAATTGATTGAGGGTGGGAAACCCTTCGGTGCCAACAGAACACCTCTCAATCTAAAAACTAAGGTTGAAGTCTCCTTCGGGTGAGTATCAAGTTTTTTATCAACATGGCTGGTGAGAAATGCAAAATGTACATAAGCAGTTTGATCTAAACTGGGGTGTTGGTTTATGGGAGTGGAAAACTTTAGAGGAACAAATGACTATGACTTGTAAAGTAATTCACACAATGGAAGAGAATCCTATGAAGTGGAAAATGTTTTAAAGAGAACTGTTATGCAACATTAAAAGTATGGGTGACCATGGCGGGTGAAGGGCATTCATGGCCTGGTGGTTAGGGAACTGGTCTTGTGACCGGAGGGGGGTCAGGTTCGCCACCCCCCCCCCCCCCCCCCCCCCACCGCCGGTCAACAAATTACGTTCGCCGCCACCCCGGTAGATCTTTCTGACTTGGTCATCTTATAAGTAGCTCGCAAGCTGAAAACTGTGGGCACCCCTGATCTACACTGATAAGCTCCACAGAAGGTGACTTGCAACAATTGCCTGTACGGACACCTTATCAGGCACACTTGGACCATGGAAAAAGACTGAAGGGGTGGAGCAGTAGCATATAAAACCTACTTGTTACTAGTAACTTTCAGATCTCTCTGGTGTACATGTTTTGTGTGTGTGAGATCTCCTGAGATATATCTTAGTTTTAATAAAGGACTTTTGATATTGCTATAAATTTGGTCTGTTGTTCCTGGTATCTCCCTCTGCATCAATGAATGTGCTGGGCTAAAGCTAAAGTGGTTCAAAGAAGTGTTCAGCCCAACAATACCTAATAGTCAATAGCCAAAGAAATGAGGAGGAGATCAGATAGATGTGTTCAATTAAGATAAGATAATGCTTTATTAGTCCCGCAACGGGGAAATTTGTTAGACTACATTTTGAATTTCGCATTCAAATCACTGTGCAAGCACTACAGTAATGAACACTGTGAACGTGGACTGAATTGTCAACAGTGTTTATTGTTTATTATAAGGGCCAAGCAGAAAGTCAGGTGAGCAAACAATATACCAGGGGGCTATTCCACGAAGCGAGCTTATGAAAGCGGCGCTTATTAGAGTGAGCCTCGCTTGAGTTAGCCAAACATTTCTGTTCTGTTCCACTAACGAAATCCAGACGCAACCTGTTCCCGCTAATTCAAGCCAGGCTTTTGTAATCGGCGATCATGCGCGTGCACACAGTATTTACACAGCCTGACTAATCGATATTTGAAAAGGCAAGAAAATGTCGAAAGAGCTGAAGAAATTAGCAGCTTTTTTTCTTATTCTGCTGAACAGGAGCTACTTGTACGTCTGTATGAGGAATATAAATACATTATTACGAAGAAAGGCAACATGTCCTGTATTTATAGTCAGAGAAGCTGTCTGGCAGAATATTGCAGACAGATTAAATGCGTGAGCATATAATTTAATCCACTCATTGGCATTTTAAAAGTGTTATAGTAAATTAATAATGTTAATTAATCATGAGCAGGGTGAAGAGAATGTGGCAGCAGGTCAAGGTGAAATATAAAATTATACACCAGAATGGTAAGTACAGTTGATTAGTCTAATGTGCAGGAAAAGGTAAAACACCACATTAAATAACTGCATAAAATATTTTAGCAACCAGAAAGAAAACTGCTACTGGTAGTGGGCCTCCTGTAGCAGCCCTCACTCCTGCAGAAGACCTTGCTTTAGAGCAAAACAGCAGATGCCCCATCATTGTGGAGTTCATACATGTTGCTACATGTTTTTACCACTTCACTACACTTGTATTGCACTACTGTCTACTCTGTAAAGCTATTTTATAATTTTATTTTTACTTCAGTGTACTTTCGTGTTGTTTTGTGCTGAAACTTGGGAAGGAGAGTAACGTAATTTCGATTATCCGTATGCCCTGTGCATATGCAGAATTGACAGTAAAACTACTTGAACTTGAATTTGATTAATATATTGAGGAAGCGCTCAAGCACAAGGCAAACCTTTCGAATTTCGCGGCAGACTGTTGCCTTACCAAGATGTTCTGCATCCCCAACACTGTACAGAAATGCGCCATTGGCAAAGAAGTGCAAAGCGATACAGACCGTTTGGGGTTTGGTAAGAGCATTACTATGTCTAGTGGTCTTAATATATGGCCCCAATAATTTACAGAGATATATAATACTGTGTCTTCTGAACCTGTAGTGCTCAAATAAGTAGTCATCTGGAAAGCCCAGTGGATCTGTCCTGTCTTGGAATGACCTTGGAGCTGGTAGCATGAATGCTCTGCGCACTACACACGCTCCCTCATCTACTGGATTTTCTACAAATGGGCATGCCATGGTCAATCAGCCTTCAGCCTTCACTGTTAGCTGCTCTTTTATAGCCTACATTTTGGATTATTTGTATCACCTGTATGAAAATCTTGGTAAGGTAGTTGTCTGTGTCCATTTCCTTTTTGCACCATTAAGTTATCCACACATTTACATTATTTATACTGAACATATGTGAATTGCGGAGTCATATGATTTGCTTGTAATTTGAACACAAAAGAAGAAGTATGGGGATAAATATATATCTAAAGGTATCTTCACCTAAATTACTCAGTTATTATTAATACTCAGGTACAAATAATTGTATTTTTTGTGATATAGAGTTTATGCTAATGTATGTTTGTGGACCATAACTGCTATTAGACACTGTATTCCATTTTACACTGACCTGAATTTAAGATTAAACCAATACATTGAAATGTGCAGAAACCTCAATGATTAACAATGAATATGTACTCTGAAGATTGAAATATAAATTGCATTTGGAAATATAATTATTTTAATAATAACCTGCAAGCATTCCAAACTAATTACAGTACTTAATTAAAAGTATAAAGATGTGATATGCTACATCCACAGTAATTTAATGGATAGAACTGCAGCAGAACCTTGTTCCTCAACTTTGTTTCCTGGATGGCGAGACTGTTCAGCCAATAGAAGCGTTCCAGCTAAGCTAAGCCTCAACTCTAGCCTGGTACCGAGCCGGTTTGTACAAAAGTATATATGTTGCTGTAGTAACTGAGCGAGGTTTAAGTCTAGCCTCTTTCGTGGAACCGAATTTGAGCAAAATGAGCCAGGCTTGTCTTAAAAAGCCCGGCTTACTGAGTTAGCTCACTTCGTGGAATACTCCCCAGGTCAGACAGGAAATGAGTAGCAACAGAAATGTATCGATCATGCAGAGCAAACACAGAATCTTAGAGCTGGCTCACAAGAAGCTGTTCAGTTCAGTTGATTTTACAGTGCATGTGTCAAGTGTATGACAATACAAACCACAAGCAAGCCACAAACAAGCCAGAAACAAAATGAAATGAAATCACCTTGGGATGTGGCCTAGGTTTAGTTTATTTAGGGATCTGTTTAGAGATCTGAGTTCACTGATACGTTCACAAATACGATAAAATCCAAGACTCAGAATGTGAGAACACCTGAAACAAGAAAAAGATCCAAGATGTCACTGTTCGCAGAACAGATGTCAGTGATCTCTGAACATAGCAGCAGATGTTAGTGTTCTCTGAACAGAGCAGAATTTAGTGTTCTCCAAATAGAGATGTTGGTGATCTCTGAATAGAGCAGCAAATGTATGTGTTCTCTAAATAGAGCAGTAGATATCAGTGTTCTCTGAACAGAACAGATATTAAGTGTTCTCTGAAAATAGATTTTAGTGATCTCTGAATAGCAGCAGATGTATGTGTTCTCTGAATAGACCAGCAGACATTATTGTTCTCTGAAGAGAGCAGATGTTAGTGATCCCTGAATAGAGCAGCAGATGTTAGTGATCTCTGAATAGAGCAGCAGATGTTAGTGATCTCTGAACAGAGCAGCAGATGTTAGTGCTCTCTGAATAGAGCAGCAAATGTTAGTAAACTCTGAACAGAGCAGATGTGTTACGCTGTGTGCGGGCGGAAGGACGAGGCACAAAATCAAGCTCGCAGACAGTAACGTCACTTTTATTGAGAACAATTAAGGCGCAGAATAGCACACATATAACACAACACACACTGACGTGTGACACTCAGACAAAGACGAGCACGGGACACTGCGAGAACGCACAATAAAGAGACAAACCACATAAACCCCGAGTGATGACGAGAGACGAGCCACAGGTGAGACTGATGATCACACTCGGATACAACCACACCCACGAAGATACACAGACGCAGACGACTAGACGTAGACGACATAAACACACACCCAAAGGAGAGGGGTCGGGAGCTGTACCGTGACAAGATGTCAGTGATCTCTGAACTGAGCAGCAAATGTTAGTGATCTCTGAACAGAGCAGATGTTAGTACTCTCTGAACTGAGCAGATGTTGGTGTTCTCTGTAAAGAGCAGATTTTAGTGTTCTCTGAACAGACACGTTGGTGATCTCTGAACATAGCAGATGTTAGTGATCTCTGAAAAGAGCAGTAGATGTAGGTGTTCTCTGAACTGAGCAGGAGATGTTAGTGTTTTCTGAACAGAGCAGATTTTAGTGTTTTCTGAACAGAGCAGATTTTAGTGTTCTCTGAACAGAGCAGATGTTAGTGTTTTCTGAACATAGCAGTTGTTAGTGGTCTCTGAATAGAGCAACAGATGTCAGTGTTTTCTGAAATGAGCAGATGTTAGTGTTCTCTGAGCAGGAGTTTTTGGTGTTCTCTGAACAGAGCAGATGTTAGTGGTCTGAATAGAGCAGCAAATGTCAGTGATCTCTGAACAGAGCAGCAGATGTTAGTGATATCTGAACAGAGCAGATCTTCTTGTCCTCAGGAGGACAAGAAGAGAGCTGACCATAGGTGTTAGGAGGGCAAAAACTACATATGCTTAGAGGATCCAGGGACATTTCTCCTCCCAAGATCCACAGCACATGTGGAGGGGCATAAAGTGCATCACGGATTACAAAACAAGAGATGCACAAGGCCCCAGAGACCCCTCTCTGCCTGAGGCTCTAAACAAATTCTATGCCCGCTTTGAGGACCCCAACACACCCCCCAGCACCAGACTCACCACATCACCCGGAGAAGAGCACTTCAGCGTGACCCTGGCAGAAGTAAAGAGGACCCTTAAAAGGATCAACCCCCGGAAAGCTGCTGGCCTGGACAACATCCCCGGACGTGTGCTGAAGGGCTGTGAACTATCAACGGTCCTGGCAGACATCTTCAACTCCTCCCTCATCCAAGACTCGGTCCCCACCTGTCTGAAGACTGCCACCATCATCCCGGTCCCCAGCAACAGGTCTGAATAACTACTAGCCTGTAGCCCTCACGCCGATAGTCATCCAAATGCTTTGAGAGACTGGTTATGACCCACATCAAAGCCACCATTGACATCACTGCTGACCCACACCAGTACGCCTACAGGACAAACCGATCCACAGAGGATGCCATCTCCTCTGTGGTCCACACCACCCTCACCCACCTGGAGCAGAGGGATTTCTATGTCCGTTTGCTCTTTGTGGACTTCACATCCGCCTTCAACACCATGATTCCCCAGACCCTGGTCAACAAGCTCTTCACACTTGGACTGAGCCCTTCACTATGCAACTGGGTCCTGGACTTCCTGACCAACAGGCCACAGTCTGTGAGGATCCACAACATCTCCTCCTCCACCATCACCCTCAGCACAGGCTCCCCTCAGGGCTGTGTGCTGAGCCCCCTCCTGTTCACACTGCTCACAAATGACTGCTCAGCCATTCATCCTGGCTGTCATATTGTGAAGTTTGCAGATGACACGGCAGTGGTCGGACGCATCACAAACAATGATGAGTCCGGCTACAGGCAGGAGGTGGAACACCTGGAGGGCTGGTGCAGAAAGAACAACCTCTGCATCAACGGAGAATGTGCTGTGGAAGTGGTTTCCAGCTACAGGTACTTAGGTGTGCACCTGGGTGACAACCTCACCTGGAGCAACAACACCTCCAGTCTGGTCAGGAAAGCTCATCAGCGGCTTTATTCCCTCAGGCGGCTGAGACGAGCTGGACTCGGGAGCTCAGTTCTCCTCTCATTCTATAGATGTGTGGTGGAGAGCGTACTGTGCTCTAATATCAACGTGTGGCACGGAAGCTCTGCAGAGGGTGGTGAAGGCTGCACAGAGGACTGTTGAAGTCAGCCTCCCCACCACCACAGACATCTACACCTCCAGATGCAGGAGGAGGGCCGCCTGCATCATGAAGGACCCCACCCACCCAGCACACTCACTTTTTGTCCCGCTCCCCTCAGGCAGGAGGCTGCGGAGCATTAAGTGCAGAACTTCTCGTCTGAGGAACAGCTTAATTCCAGAAGCTGTCAGACTCACAAACTCTAAATGAGAACCAGCACTCAGTTGGTCTCTCTGACAATCAGCACTTTACACAAGGACACTTTACCCACAGTCACTTTTAAAAAACAAAAAACTTGAAAGTACTCAGATTAATTTATTTGTTACAGATTTATTTATTTTTACTCTACTTATTCTATTTTATTTTTATTTTATTTCTTTCTTTCTATTCTATTCTATTTTTTTATTATATTGCTGCTATTGGGGTAAAAACTGAGACCCTGGGTTCTAAATTTCGTTCCACCTCATGTACCACATATGATGTGAATGGCAATAAAGTCTCCTTGAATCCTTGAATTTTAGTATTCTCTGAACCGACATGTTAGTGATATCTGAACAGTGCAGCAAATGTTGGTGGTCTCTGAACAGAGTAGATGTTAGTGTTTTCTGAACAGAGTAGATGTTAGTGGTCTCTGAATAGAGCAGCAGATGCTAGTGTTTTCTGAACTGAGCAGATGTTAGTGATCTTTGAACAGAGCAGCAGATGTTAGTGATATCTGAACAGAGATATTAGTGATCTCTGAACAGAGCAGGAGATGTTAGTGTTCTCTGAACAGAGCCCATGTTATGGTTCTCTGAACAGAACAGATGTTAGTGGTCTCTGAACAGAGCAGCAGATGTTAGTGTTTTCTGAATATAGCAGCAGATGTTAGTGTTCTCAGAACAGAGCAGATATTAGTGTTCTCTGAATAGAGCATCAGATGTTAGTGATCTCTGTACTGAGGAGATGTTAGTGATCTCTGAACAGAGCAGATGTTATGGTTCTCTGAACAGAACAGATGTTTGTGTTCTCTGAACAGAGCAGATGTTATGATTCTCTGAACAGATGTTTGTGTTCTCTGAAGAGAGCAGATGTTATTGTTCTCTGAACAGAGCAGATGTTATTGATAACTGAACAGAGCAGCTCTGAGGCCCTGGATGCAGTAAATCAGGCAAAATGGAAATGTCTATTTTCACAAATCACCATTTCCCTGTCTGCAGTAAAACACAAATTCAAAAAGTGGAAATTTGCATGGTGGGAACACACAAGTCTCTGACCTATGATCTCTAAGTAATTTCCATCACAATACTTCTTTTGCATATTGCAGTCACAAAAAGCATAGCAGCTAAAACGTGGTGTGAAACAGACAGGCAGCTTGAAGTCATGTAACCTAATATGAAATAAAAGCCTACTGCATTAACAGCATGACAGTGGGTTACGTCATTCTGGAGCTGTGTAGAACAAATGAGATCCGGGTCGCCAGCATTTTCTAAAAGCTACATTTCTTCTTATCTACCATACAAATGGACCTCATGCCATCTGCTCCCCCACTGGGTGGTCTACCTCACACATCTCTGGATGGTCTACCTCACTCATCTCTGGATGGTGATCAGGTTCATTTGGTTGCATGTTTATCCATAAACAAATTTTCTGTAAGATCGTTTGGAGCAGCATCAATATCACAGACACCAGTAAGGCCAAAATCAGCAAACTGGCCAGTACACCATGCTTCTCTGGTTCCTCTTGCATGCCTAAACATAGAACACAAAATGTTATGAGGGTTTAAAAAGATTCAAGAAATGCATTGTGCAAAAGGCCTTCATCATTGGCCTTCAACACAATGGTGTTATGTAGTGTGTTAAGTGTGTTTTTGTCACCAGGCTGGGACACCAGACCTCACTGTTAAGCCTCCTGGAGTTTTTTGGGCTTAACTCTATGACACACCAACAAGGGGAGAAATCTACCTGATGACCCTGAGAAAAGCTCACATTGTGCTGGTTGGAATGAAGATGCAAGCAGGCCTTCTATTTTAATGGAAATCTGCTAGTATAGGATATTCTTAAATATTATCCTGGGTATTGTAACACTCTCACCCTCAGTGCGGGGAAAACATGAAACTCCAGGCCTGGAAGTCGTGTGGTGTAGCATTAGCCGTCAGCATTCAGGACACCATACACTCGGAGGTGGGCAGCATGAGGGTTTATTGGCTACACGGACCATACGAAGCCAGGTCACACGGCTGTTACCCAATTACACATAAAAGGATGAAACAGCGTTGAGCCTCACAACAGTGTTACTGTAGTAATAGAGAGTCCACTAATACAGAATAGGAAGGTACGGACTAAAGCCGTTGTACAAGCATACCGTCTTCTTCCCCGGGACTTCTACTATATCTCACTCTCTCTCTTCAGGATCCTCCCCAAAGACACACCCCCTATGAACAAGAGTTATCTCTCCCTTAAAGGTACAGCGTAGCTGTAACCGTTACAGTATGTTTACAAGAGACAGAACATTGAAGTCAAGTCTTACCCTCAACAGTGACTGCATATGTAGCAATAATTTCTTAATTCCTGGTGTCCCGTATGGTGTAAACACCACTATCAGACTCCATCTCTTTCAGCTGCAGACTGGAACGGAATGACACTCTTCTCATACTCAAAGTTGAATTCACGCCTGTCAACCTCACAGAGACTAACAGTGATTGGATGGTCATTATCAGTCTTATTAAAACCACCTCCCCTGGTTCTGAGACAGGCACATCTAGGGTGAGAGATTCTCCAGGAAGGATATGAACTTTAGAACTGAAAGCTGGATGTAGAAAAACAAATATGAAGAACATTTTGGAATTTCTGTTTATAGTGTGTAAATATTACCATACCATACCATACAATACCATCTTTATTTATAAACCACTTTTAAACAACAACAGCTGACACAAAGTGCTATAGAAATAGAAATAGTAAACAGATAAGTAAAAGACAATTTAAAAACGATTAAGAAAGCAACACAATAACAATAACTAAAAATAGACAAACGTTAACGATTCACCACTAAGTTTCGCTAGGTTTGAAAGCCAGGGAAAACAGGTGGGTTTTAAGCCGAACTTTAAAAATGGAAAGTGAAGGGGCCTCTCTAACCTGCAAAGGTAAATCATTCCATAATCTAGGTGCAGCCACAGAAAAGGCCCTGTCCCCTCTGAGCTTCCTTTTAGATCTCGGTACTATCAGTAGCAGCTGGTCTGCTGATCTGAGAGACCGGCAAGGTATGTAGGGGTGACAAAGCTCAGAGAGGTAAGGCGGTGCAAGGTTATGTAATGATTTAAAAACGAACATAAGAATTTTAAAATGAACCCTAAAATATACAGGCAGCCAGTGAAGTGATGCCAGGATGAGAGTGATGTTCTCTCTCTATTTTGTTCCTGTCAAAAATCGGGCAGCAGCATTTTGGACCAGCTGCAGACGTGAGAGAAGTGATTGGTTAACTCCCAAATACAGAGAATTACAGTAATCCAGACGGGTTGAAGTAAAAGCATGGATCACTGTTTCAAGGTGGTGCCTAGGGAGAAAAGTTTTCACTGGAGCCAATCGCCTCAAATAATAAAAACTGGACTTAACCACAGCTTTGACTTGGCTGTCCAATTTAAAATCACTGTCGAGTTTAAACCCAAGATCAGTGATAATCGGTTTAAAATAAGCCTCCAAGGATCCCAAGTCAACCGAGGTTGACTATTACACAATAATGCAGAAACACTCCTCACAGTATTCACTGTATTTAATTTATAAAAGAATCAGACTGTTCTAACTTACTGATCCAACTGAAATATGAACACAGCCACACAGTAAAGTATTACCATGGATTTGAAGAGTCCAATCACATAATGTTTTATTATTACAGTTGCAGGTGTACCAGGCCCTGTTTGTGTGATCAACATCAGTGATGGTGAGGGAGAGATCTCCCTTCAGGTACTGATCATGGGACATGTGAAATCCCTCCTTTGACTGACAGGATGTCTGATTACACTGAGCTAGAATGTCACGTGGTTTATGGAACACAGTCCACGTGACCAGACCAGAACACGTGTTACTGCAGGAGAGGGTATCAGCATCATGAAGATTCACTCTTAAAGTAGGATTCAGTGACCCTTGAGGCAGAACTGTATACAAACACGTCACACAGAAACAGAACACTGACTACATTTGGGTTCTGTTTTCAATCATATTTGTAATATACAGTATTTACAATCATACAAATTACACTTTTACACAAAGACTCCTCTCTGTTCTGTAACACAAATACCCAAGCAATTTTGTAATTACCATGTGAGTACAGTGATGTTGGTGTTCTTGGCCAGTCCATAATACTCAGAGCACATATGCTTTATGCAATTTTAACCTGGTTACGTTTTCTTTAGTGATACAAAATTTAGTATATTTCATAAATAGGAATTTAGCAGCAATATTTTTGCTGAAGACCCAGTAAAATTGAACCTTACCACCAACTTTGACTCTATATGTGCCAATGACTTCATCATTCCTGTTGTCCCGTATGGTGTAAACACCACTATCAGACTCCTTCATCTCCTTCAGCTGCAGACTGGAACTGAACATCACTCTCTTATCATATTCAGACACACACTGGATTTCACGTCCTCTAATCTCACACAGTCTGACAGTGATTGGTTTGGTGTCTCCAGTCCTGTTCAGAGTCACCTCCACTGGCTCTGAGACAGCCACATCCATGCTGAGAGATTTTCCAGGATAGATATGGACATTTATAGCTGGGCAGAAGCAGCAAGAAAAACACAACAAATATTACAATTGATGTGCCTAAATGGACTGAGTTCATGTGTAAACAGATTAGAACATGTCTAATCCAGTATCAACACACTAGATCAGAATACTCACACCACAGGTCTCCATACTACTGAAGTGTAGACATCTGTGATATTCTGATATTGCTTTCATTAGTGTATAAGCATTTAGCAACAATTACTTACCATTGACTTGAAGAGTCTGATCACACAACATTTTATTATTACAAGTGCAGGTATACCAGGCCCTCTTAGTGTAATCAATATCAGTGATGGTGAGGGAGAGATCTCCCTTCAGGTACTGATCATGGGACATGTGAAATCCCTCTTTTGACTGACAGGATGTCTGGTCACACTGAGCCAGAATGTCATGTGGTTTATGGAGCACAGTCCATGTGACCAGACCAGAACACGTCTGACTGCAGGGGACAGTAGCAGCATCATGAAGATTCACCTTTACCGGTCTGACTGGTGAAACTGGAGAAAAGACTGGAACAAAACAAAGGCCATTTAGGCTCAAGAGAGGGAACTATAACATATTAATAATTTATAATCCAGCTGTGATTTCAGAGAGGGGAATGCAACGTATGAATGACCCATAATCCATCAGTAATACCAGAGAGGGAACCATAACATATATGAATAATCCATAAAACAGCTGTGAGTCCCAGGCAATCTCAGTGTTCAGTGTCCATTAAAACCCTTGTATCTGAATTCTGCATGTATTGTAGATCTGGAAAGGGGAGAGTGTCAGGATATAGCAAACAACAGAGCAATTTTATAATTCTAAAATAATTTTTGCAAAGTTAGTAGACAAAATTTAATCAAGGTTAAATTCAACTACACTCCCTCAGAGAGTAGTTTAATCCTGAAACTAGGACTGCTAAATATTAGATCCCTGTCACCTAAAGCATTGCTTGTTAATGAAATGATTACTGATCATAATCTATGCATGCCTTGCTTGACGGAAACCTGGACTCGACCAGGCAACTATATGGCCCTAAACAAAGTTTCTCCCTCTGGCTATAGATATGTCCATAACCCCCGTCCAAATGGTCGAGGAGGTGGTGTCGCCATTATATATGACTCTGATATAATTTTTTTCCTCTCCTAATAAACTGCAATAAAGAATAAAGAAAAAACCGAGACGACAGTATAGCTTTAGAAATGCATGTAGGGCGTTCAAATAACATTTATACTAGATAACTTGTTAAGCAAAATAAGTTTCCAAACAAAATAAGGTTTCACAGCTCCGTGGTTCTCGGAAGCGGAATATGTAAATGAGGACATCAAAGGGCCAAATCGAAACTAGCTAGCGGCGGTAGGCTAACGACAGCTAGCGTCGCCACAGCGGGCGGAAATTATCATACAGTTAAGCCCGCCCACTAAGAGGGAAGATATGATTGGTCAATTTTACTGTCATTTGAAACTGGTATTGCGTTGAATTATAACTGCCAGGCATTTTGTAAACGAACAGCGGGCATCACAGTCCTGATAGGGGGAGACACAGGCTCACAGGCTTCCACTTAACCCCTCACCTTCCAACACAGAATGAATAGACACGGGTGAATAATTTATTTGCTTATATTTTTGTAATTGTTTAGATGTCGATTGTAAAACTGTAAGTAGATCAAATAAAATTGGATAATTATATATATAATGTTTTAAGAATATTTTAGGCCCTCTGAGAGGGCGTAGAGGGCCCTGACGGTTCCCCACTGGACTCTGATATAGGCATTTCTCAAAAATTCGGCTTCAAGTTTAATTCTTTTGAACATCTCATCCTCACTGTATCAAATACATCAAATTTAACAACCAACAAAGCGTTGCAGTCGTTTATGTTAATTACTATTTACCACCCCCCTGGTTCATACCAGTTCTTGCAGGAGTTTTCAGACTTCAGCCGATAAGGTGAAGCTTTTTGGTCAACTCTTGTCAGTAAACCACATTGTTTCTGCTGCTTAAAACAGCATTAGAACTTGAACATGTGCCTAAATTCTGCACCTGATGACCAGCTCAATAACAAGGGCTGTTTTACAAACGCATCTTAGCAGAAAGATGTTTCATAAAGCATCACATTGAAGACACGGACACGTACATGTATATTTACCACATCTCATGTTATTATTGCAAACATATGTAATGGAAAGGATGTTAGACAGTAATTCACAGCAATAAGAAAACCATTTTGACTAAAATCACAAATTTATTCTCTAAAATTCCACCTTAAATGGTCACACCATATTCCTGAAGCTGTGAATAAGAAAGCTAGAGTTGACTTCACCTTACCATTATCGCATTAAATTCAAACTATAAACAGGCATGTTTTGACATCCAGAATTCTGACTATGTCTGAGATATCACTGGTGCTTTGACAAGACAGGGCTAACTTTTCCACCCAAAAGAGTCTTTATGTCCGTCATTGGAGGCCTGCGGCGTTTCTGGACAGCAGATGCCACAGTTGTCAGTAGCACTGGACACGCTAAGTGCCACAATTATGTGTCACCTGTCACAAGGTGCCATTTATAGGTGACACAGAGGCCACTTTATGCTGGCACTTGGCAGAAAGACGCACTTCCCAGTGACATCAGAGATGTTTTATGATTGACAAGATGCGAGTTCGATTAGTCCTACGTTTGTTTGCTCTTTCTATGTACCCCGGATATTTTCCCTAACTGAATTTCAACCTGAATTTTTTGGATGTCACAAACTTTTTTTCAAGAAATCAAAGTTTCAGGTAGAGGGTCTGGTGAAACCATCTCCATATTAACTCTTATCGAGTCTCCCTAATAATTACAACTAAAACAGTTGTTGTGTTTGCTCCCTATTGATTACAACTAACACAGTTGTTGTGTTTCCACTGTATTTAACAGCCCTGTTGCAAACTATACAGCTTGCTGTATTTTCATTTTCTGCAATAAAATAAAGCCAAATGGTGCATCTCTTCCTCTCAGACTTTTTAATACTCCAGTGGTGTCTCTCTCCAGCGCTGAGTGGGCGGGCCAGGCCCACTTTTTTTTAAGCGAATCTTTTTTAAAAACGAATCTTTTTTTTGTAGACTTTGAGATGAACAAACATGGTCTTCAATTACTGTCCTCAGCGAGCAGCGGGTGCTGCCGTGAGCCCCGTCCCACACAATGCAGTCTGACAATGCAGTTTTAATACTGCTGAGAATGCAGTTTTAATACTACTGTCGAGAGTTTTGCTGTAGAGAGTTTTGATAGAGTTTTGCTGTTGAGCGCGTTCACATTTGAGCGTCTGGTAATAGATGTCAACCAACGCAGCTATTAACAATCACCTTATCGACACACCCCTTTAAATAACACTTGATAACTTCTATAAAATCTGTTTATCGTAGAGAAAACACTGGGAGAGATACTAACGCAGTGGGGTCTTATAGAATTGACAAAATATAATTGCTCAAAAAACTTTACTCATTTCTTTCTCTCCCACAACGTTATTCTTTTACAGCTTATATTATGCAAATTAGGCGATGACGCAATTTTCTGACTTTTAGGACAGCCAATAGCGACTTTCCTTACTGAGGAGTGGGCAGCGCTGCTCTTACAGACAGAAAAGAGACTTTGAAGAATCCTCGTACGCAGCAGTCGGTGCGTGCGGGACAGTTAAAAAGACTGAGTATTAATCTTTTTACACGAGTATTGCTCAAAATCAATACCAGCGTTGGTATCGATATTTGGATCTATCAGCACACCTACCATCACCATCGGACATTACAGACCACAGGTTTCCTTATTCTCAATATCAGCATCGAGCGTTTAGTGGAGTTGCGCCTATTGTCTCCTGTTTGGAAGTGTTGGACTACTGGTTGACCTGTAAGTACTTAACTTAGTAATACGAAACACTAACACCTTTTAACCAAATCTTAACCAGACTATTTTGTTCGTTCCGTTACCTCACGGTTGAATCTCGTGTCTTGACTAAGTTGGTGGAAAATTCAACGTGTTAAACTGTTTTTATAATGGATGTTCTAGCGCTAACTAACCCAGCCAGATAACGTAGCTACTTATTTGCTACTAATATAATTCTGTTTGGTTATTTTGTTTAGTAGCTCAGTGGTTCCTATTACCAAGATAAAAGCTTATGCTAGTTATATTGTACGAATTTATTACAGTAGCTTTAATGTACCATTTAATTGATTTCATGCTGTTATAGTGGATGTATTGTAATGTTACATACATTTGATTTAGTTTGGTTATTCATTGAAGTATGTTTACGTTTAGGTGAAATAAATCTATATAATCTATAGATAGATCTATATAATCTATAGATAGATATATACGGGTGAAATTTTTGTAGAAGCTTTGACGCCCCCTCAGGAACTCCTTTTGAAAATGTTTACTGTGTATTGTCTCCCCACCCCTGCATTGAAATGTGATTTACGCCCTTGATTTCTAATTATTTTCCCATTGTTAATCGGTTTCTCTTTTTGTAAATATCCATCGCACGATAGAAAATGATCTCTGAAGGAGTCTTGTAAATAGTCACCCAGCAAGATCCCTTGTCTTTTTCAAATCAGGGGTGGGTTTCCCGAAACGTTCGTAGCGCTAAGTACTTCGTAACCTCGTATGAAACGTATGAGGTTAAGAAGTACTTAGCGCTAAGAACGATTCGGGAAACTCACCCCAGAATTCTTACAATTTATCTATGTTTCAGAACAAACAAAATAAATTACGGGAATTACATTTTTAAAGCTTACATGTTAATGTTGTCAGCCTAAGTGCATGTAGTCTTGGTAACGACGCTGAAGTTGATTACTTATTCGCAGTTTGAGATTCGTTTGGTTACTTATTCTCATCTCCTTATTCGGCGGCTGAAATTGGTTCCTTATTCAAATAAGAGGTTATTGTTTATCATACTGATTTTGTGAATGTAGAGAACAATATATAAATATAAAGCATTTCTTTTGTAAAATGGTTTCTATTTCAAGTCGTTCCAATTGTACGCGATTTGTACATGATGATTGAATTCGTCGGCATTTCTAACGTAAGGAAACATATTCTTAGATTTGAAAACTAAAACACAGAAATGCTGTTCTAGAATACAAATGAATTGGAAGAAGACATACCAGCACACAACATGGTATATTGAGCAGTGGTCATATAGGTGAACGAATTTAAAGGGGCAGTTTCAGAGGCTTATTGAAGGCCTTATCAGGGGCGCAGATGGCACTGGGGACGGGGGGGACATGTCCCCTCCAGATTTATATTGACCCCATCCGAAATCTAGCATCTACAAGCATAAACGTATATATTGTACAGCTTGGTCCCCCTCACTTCAGAATTTCCATCTGCGCCGATGGGCCTTATTGATGGTGGGCCAGAGAAATAAGAAATGCATCATGAAGAACACGTTACTTTCTGTAGGAAAAACCTGATTTTAGCCTGGCCCGACATCATTTTAAGCCTCAAATCTAACTGGAAACAAGGCATATTGAGCACAGGTGAAATGGTTCAGAAGGGCAATTTCAGAAGCCTGCTATATGCCTGTAGGGTCGTGGGCCAGGCCAAACTCAAATGCTTCATACATAACAGGTTACTCTATGTATGAGAAACCTGATTTTGGCCTGGCCCAATAACATTTTAGCCCTCAAAGATAACTGGAAACATGACACATGCAGGTGCGCACATTGTTCAGGTCGATTTCAGAGGCTTCCTGTATACCTTTAAGGTGCCGGGCCTGGCAAATAACGTATGCATCATACATAACAGGTTCCTGTGTGTAAGAGAACCCTGGTTTGAGCCTGACCTGACATCACTTTAGCCCTCAGATCTAACTGGCAATATGGAATATTGTACATTGTTGCGCCCAGGTCACATGATTCAGGAGGTCAAATTCAGAGGCTTGCTGTATGTCTCTAAGGTGTTGCTCCAGACAAATCTCATATGAATCATGCAAAACAGGTGCCTGTCTGTACAACAAACCTGATTTTAGCCTGGCCCAACATATTTAACTGGCAATATGTAAGTGCACACTGATGGTGGGCCAGATTCTATGGAGAGGATTCAGTGCCAAATTGAAAAGTAAACCCTACTAGGCAAAAATGGAAATTCAATCCACAAAATGCATTGCTTTTCCATACAAACATGCAGAATACGTGCCAAAATGAAATGCAAAAGCACTATTACATTACATTTCAATGCACTTTATCCCTTTATTGAAAAACAATACACAAGAATTTGTAGTCAAAACCAAAATGCTGAATTTGTGCCAGAATTGAATATAATACAGCTCGAAATGTAATCACGGCACAGAGGTATTGCTTTTCACCGTACGGTATTTCAGACATAAATGTCTCCTTTAAATGTAATGATCACGAGATTTATTTTAACACTGCCACAATGAAAAGTAAAAGCTCCAGTGTGTGTGGATTTGTATTTAAAGTAGTGGTGGGACGTTAAAGGCGTTAACAGCGTTCGTTAATTTGATACTCTTATCGGGCGATATAAAAACTATCGCCGTTAATCTATTCTTAAAGTTGGGTTGGGAACTGAGTCAAAATGGGTAAGCAAACCATAATGACTTTCAACTTGATAGTTTAGCTCGACTGTATTCCTAACCAAATTGCACAGTAGGGGCGAGAACGAGTTTTCAAACCTGTGAATTACAAATCGTACGTGTGTTTACATGGATGCAGACACGAAGTCGCCAGGTTTGCTTCATGGAAAATTAATTTTTAGGAATGTAAAAAGTTACCGGAGCGGAGCTCGGAGCGGTCGTTTTCTGCATGGTCCTAGCGCTAGATTCGTCGCTATTTACATATTTCCTTTTAACCGTTAAAACTGCAGAGGACCAAAACCGGCTTTTGAAAAAGTCCCCCCCAAATTACGTCCGTGAAGTTTAATGTACTAAATGTTGGCTTACATTTCAAATATCATGTTTAGCTGAATAAACATATTATCAACTCTTTTTAATGTACAGTATGTAGGCTTACAAATTCATGTTTAACTGAATAAACCGTTGAACACGAGTAGCCTACATTTTATTGAGCATGTTTTTTTTTTCTTCAAGTATCAAAGTAGAACAGCTTTCTCAAGCAGTCATTGATGCATTTTAGAAACAGGAGATGAGCCCCTGGTCTAACGCACCCTCTGTATTAAGAAACCCTATCTCAAAAACTTTGTCATTACTTGGGTAGCACGTATATGAGCCATTTTAATATAGATTACTCTAGATTTATCTAGATTAATTTCAAGATTTCAGTGAGATTAATCTAGATTAAAAAAATTAATCTATGCCCACCGCTAATTTAAAGAAAGAAACAGATTGAATTTCAAGCCACCTTGAAATGCAATAGACTAAAAGTCATTGTATTCCACTGTGTGTCTGCGAATTTGCTAAAGCAAATCACAATGTGTAGGATTACATTGCATCTAGAGGCAGCGCTGTATTCATGCCAGAATGAAATCTAATCACTGTCCAATATGAACGCTTGCCTGAATTTGGGGCGTGGCATATTGGACCATACAAACATAATCGATCACCGATTACTGGAATGCTCAAGTGTTTCTTGAAAAAAATTCGGCGTTATATGCATATTTCAGGTGCCTCAAGAATGAGCGGGTCATGTGTTTGCTTAAGTGAGGGCCGGGAACACCGGGCTTGATAGAGGCTCCTGTTCAGACAAACAAACAACGGACATGAAGAGCTTTCCCAGGGCAGACTGCCCTGGTCCTCGCCGTGCTACACACACACACACACACAACACATAAGCACGGCGGAGCTCTTCAAACAAAACACCACGCAGACAAACACTTACCACAAGACATGACCACGAACAAAGGAGAAAGCAAAGGAGACTGGTGGCTTCCGAAGGGTGGCTGGTTATTCTGTGACGGGTAGGGTGAGCGAAAATAAATGGAAGCGATCATGCCAAGTCTCAGGGAAAAATGATGGTTTAATATGTAAAGTGCGCAAACCAAAACCCGTGAACTGATCCGAATTAAGGATATAATAACCAGCGGTCAACTGATACAAAGACAAGACGTATATAGACGAACAAACGACCCTCAGGTGAGACGGATCGCGGGCTCCGCCCACCTGAGGGACGAACACAACACCACACCCACAGGACAAGCTGCTGCTGTAGACGGGGGGGACTAGTAGGGGGCCGCCGTACCGTGACACTTATTAGTAGAGTACTGGTACAAAGAGTGTAGAGTAACAGTGCAGAAGCTGCAGAGATCATCCATGCTTTGCCTTCAAAGGTACGTAAATTATTTGGTCAAGTGGAAGCTCTGGTCAGGTTGCTTTTAGTAGTCCGTTTCATTCTCTGAGGCAGAGGGAAGTTTTAGTAGCCTCCGCAGGCTCAAGACGTGGCTCCACTCTACAATGACTCAAAACAGACATAACCATGTCGCTATCTGTCATGTCCATCAGAATAAGCTTGATTTCTTGGATAAAAAGACAATCTGCAAGTAATTTGTAGCTGTGAATGATAAGAGAAGAAAATATTTGGTTTTCTAGCATAGACCATGAGTCTAAATGCTTAAAGCTCAGCACCTACAGAGAGCATACAATCTTTTTTTGGTTATATCTGAATATAATCCATACATTGCATGCATAATTTATTTAAAGTTTGTGGACAACAGTATCATGTATTATTGAGTGTCTTGTTTAGTTTATAAGGTGTCCTTTAATTTGGATTTATCTAATAATAAACATAAGTACAGAAATGTTGTATTTTATTTATTTGCAATTTACTGTAATTCCTCAAATGTTCTACGTCACCATACATACAGTGATTAACTACCTTACCTACAGTGGAATCAGTGTATAGTAATATTTTAGAGGATAGGGTGGGCTTTGATTTGATAGCAAATGTGTGTCCCCCAATGTCAAACCTGCTCCATACGCCCTTGGTGCCTGTAGTATTTCATGTGCGACAGTTTTCAAGTACCCCTCCCTGCAGAATCAAAAGTCCAGGGGGTGGAGCTGGATCTAGATCCAACTCCTCCCACCATCCATAGTTTATTTTGGTCGGTCCAGGGGGCGGGCAGAGCTGCATCTAATCCAACTCCTCTTACGTGCCACTTACGTTTTCCGACCAAGTTTACAAGAAAACGTAAGAGTGGACAGGAATAATGATCTGTGATTGCCAACATAATAAAGTACAGTACATTTCTTAAATATGTACTATTTCATTTTTTTTACCTTTAATAAAAAATACTTTTTTCGTTAGGACAGTACACTTCAGGTGTGCAGAATAGACAGTGGTATTTACTACATGTAGTGCACTGCACAACTGAATGCATCTATAGATGGATGGAAAAATATAAATAGCATTATATTAGTTGAGAAGTTTTTCAGTGAACTGGTTAATGAGGATCATGGCCGTTACATGCACGCACTACTGAATAACAGTCCCCCTCGACGTGTCCATGCGGTAACGAACAGCACAACCATTACACATTATAAGTAACTACAGCAAACACTCATTAATTTAACAGTTTATGTCCAATATGAAGAACACAACATACATAAGTATTTAATACATCTGTATTCTGTTTAGCTAACCGCTCGTCTTCTAACATCAGTTTTTACTGTCACTTACTTAGACACCTAGATTAGATAAACTTAAGTGTTCATGCAAACAGAAACTGTCAGATTTAAGTTAAGCTCATAGTCGTCTGTAACTGCACCAGCCTCAATTTGTCCAATTAGTGTTTATTTCCTCTTTTATTCTGGCGTGAAAAGACATTTCTGCTGCTTTCAAGTCCAACTACGAGCAATTGGTTCTGACTGGAGTCTAAGCCCCACCCCAAATTCAGGCAAGCGTTCCTATTGGACAGTGATTAGATTTCATTCTGGCACGAAGATGGAGACGCTGCCACTAGATGGAATGTAATCCTACACATTGTGATTTGCTTTTGCACATTCGCAGACACACACAGTGGAATGCAGTGACGTTCAGTCGATTGCATTTCAAGGTGGCTTCTGGCACGAATTTAGCGTTTCTTTCTTTAAATACAAATCCACACACACTGGAGCTTTTACTTTTCATTGCGGCATGTTTTCATCACATCAGTGTTTAAATCAATTTCGTGATCATTACATTTAAAGGAGACATTTATGTCTGAAATACCGTACGGTGAAAAGCAATACCTCTGTGCCATGATTACATTTCGAGCTGTATTATATTCAATTCTGGCACAAATTCAGCATTTTGGTTTTGAATGCAAATTCTTGTGTATTGTTTTTCAATAAAGGAATAAAGTGCATTGAAATGTAATGTAATAGTGCTTTGCATTTCATTTTGGCACGTATTCTGCATGTTTGTATGGAAGAGCAATGCATTTTGTGGATTGCATTTCCATTTTTGCCTAGTAGGGTTTACTTTTCAATTTGGCACTGAATCCTCTCCATAAGATTCATGGCACGTCAGATAAACCTGTTTTGTGCACTTTGCATGAAAGTTCCAGTGATTTTTGTATCAAAAGTTTAATATTTTATTATATATTAGGGGTGGGCGATATGGGAAAAAAATGTTAGCACGATTTTTTTGCATAAAATCACGATTTCGATTTTTTATCACAATATTCTATCCAAAAAAAGGGGGGGGGGGGGGGGGGGGGGGGCTACAACGCTTTCTTTCTAAGCAGATTTTAACGAGTGACACTGATAAAGTGAACTATTGCACTAAATATACAATATTTCCCAGCACGTTAAACTTAATTAAGTTAAATATTTATACATATAGTTGAAATGATTCGAAATAATTCACTTTTTCATCACATTATTTAATGGTTGTTTATTTTAAAAACACCCAATCTGAACGTCTTCACGTTCTCTCATGTTTCGTCCTGGAATTACAAGAGGCTCATATTTGTTAACGTAATACAAGAGAACTGTTCAGTCAGACAACTATTTGTTGTGAAACGAAGTAATTACAATTTCAAGCATTTTCAAGTACTTTAGCCTAAATTCCAGCACTTTTCAAACCTGAAACACAAAGCAACATTAAAAATGGTCAAGTAAATGTTCCTTCCTGTTTTTGATGGGTGTTTCTTTACACTACAACATATCGTTTCGGAGAACACTGCAAAGAACACGGAGCGACGCAGGAAGTTTAAGTACCTGTATAAACGCTTCCGCCGTTCGCACAGGTTCGCGTGAGGTGTGCGGAGTCACGCGCTACAGTCACTCGTGAAAGTATAAACCACCGAGGCTGCAGCGTGTGAGGCGGCTGCCCCCGCTGCCCTTATTGTTTCACTTTCGGCATATTCCTTGGGATGCCTACGTCTCAAGTGATTGAATAAATTTGTTGTACTGGCATCGGACATTTTCACATGTTCTTTGCACACCTTACATGTCGCTGAAATTTGGACTTGGTCAGTGGAAGAAAATTCCATATTACAGAGGTGGATTTCCTCTTCGTTAACAGCTCTTCGGTTTGGCTTTCAGCCATGGTTGTCCACTTTTAGTTTTTACAAACACAACATGGAGACGTGGAAGACGCACAGTTCGCTGTGATTGGTCAGTCCTACGCCATACTCGGCCGCATCGGCGGGAACCAGCATAAAAAAAAGTAATTGCGCTGATTGGCAAAGGCGATCTATACGATTTCTCTAATTTGCTAGATTGTCTGCGATTCTCCACTCGTTATCGCCATTCACGATTTTCTATCGTCATATCGTGCACCCAGTCATGGCCAAAAGTTTTGAGAATGACATAAATATAATATTTTCACATGATCTGCTGCCCTGCTGTTTGTCAGATGTTTTTATCACATACAGAAATATAATTGCAATCAATATTTGCAGTGTTCACCCTTCTTCTTCAGGACCTCTGCAATTCTCCGTGGCATGCTCTCAATCAACTTCTGGACCAAATCCTGATTGATAGCAGTCCATTCTTGCACAATCAATGCTTGCATTTTGTCAGATTGTGTAGGTTTTTGTTTGTCCACCCGTCTCTTGATGATTGACCACAAGTTCTCAATGGGATTTAGATCTGGGGAGTTTCCAGGCCATGGACCCAAAATCTCTATGTTTTGTTCCCTGAGCCATTTAGTTATCAACTTTGCTTTATGGCAAGGTGCTCCATCATGCTGGAAAAGGCATTGTTGATCACCAAACTGCTCTTGGATGGTTGGGAGAAGTTGCTCTCTGAGGACATTCTGGTACCATTCTTTATTCATGGCTGTGTTTTTGGAACAATCGGAAAGGGGATTCATCAGAGAAAATGACTTTACCCCAGTCCTCACCAGTCCACTCCCTGTACCTTTAGCAGAATATCAGTCTGTCCCTGATGTTTTTTCTGAAGAGAAGTGGCTTCTTTGCTGCCCTCCTTGAGACCAGGCCTTGCTCCAAGAGTCTCCACCTCACAGTGCATGCAGATGCACTCACACCTGCCTGCTGTCATTCCCAGGGTTGCCAACTCTCACGCATTGAGCGTGAAACACACACATTTGACTGTCTTCACACGCTCTCACGCCACACTTCCGATTTCTCACGCCGGAAAAAAAATTTAGTTTACTTACCTCTGATCCATATCTATAATTCAATGAGTTACTAGTTCGCTCTGGCTCCTCGCCCAGTGACAATTTACGTTGGCTACTCCCCCAAGTTAACGAGTTATACTTATGACTGTATATAGATATTCAGGATTGTAGTGAAGTACACAAAATCGTGAGTCACAAGTACGTTAAGCTCTTTTGACGAGCAAACTTGAAAACTTGGTGAACACTGAATGCCACGAAAACAGGCACAAGCATAGAGCAGCAATAACCAATGGAGAGACGGGATAATGGAGTACACCTAAATGTACAGAGAGTGATAACGGAGAAGCGAAGAATGTTACCAATGGGCCGTGCCGACAAGGGGAACATAAACACAAAGCACATGGTGACATGCTGACGGGCAAATGCATGGCACCGTGAATGGGAGTGGTTCACTAGCTGTATTTATTTTACAGGGCCAGAAAAAAAGAGATGCATAACCACCAGGCAGTTATTTTCCAATGCTGCATAAGAATAGGTTGACATACACCTGTCTGTCTAAAACAACTTTTATTATTATTATTATTATTATTATTATTATTATTATTATTATTATTATTATTATTAAAGAGAATACCTAAACAGTCTTTTAGATTTTAAAATATTACAATGTGCTTTGACCTACAAAGATAATTAAAACAGATCTGATTCTTGAGAAGAGAGGGCTATTCCTGGCCAGAGCTGAAAACGGCATTGCATATATCAATGGAAATTGAATTTGGTGGAGTTATAATGATTTTCTTTTAAGGAAAAACCTGGTCTCTATGTCCGAGTATTCATTTGTGTGACTAAATGAATAAGGCCTACAAGTATGTAGTTGACATTTCTCTAAATACAATATTAATAGATTGCACTATTAACATTATATAATATTTTAATTGCATTAGTAATACTATTATACAAACTGAAGTCTAGTTTATCAAATAGATAGGCACATGTCAAGTATGATGCATATGACTTTTGCCTGGCCTGAGACATTAGAGGCATATAGCAGCAAGCATCTGCAATTGAACTATCGTTTCACTTGTGCAAAATTACACAATATGCCACATTGCCAGTTAGATCTGAGGGCTAAAGTGATGTCAGGTCAGGCCAAAATCAGGTTTCTCCTACATAAACGAACCAGTTATGTATGATGCATTTGAGTTTTGCTTGGACCAAGACCCTACAGGCATATAGCAAGCCTCTGAAATTGCCCCTCTGAACCATTTTACCTGTGCTCAATATGCCTTGTTTCCAGTTAGATTTGAGGCTTAAAATGATGTTGGGCCAGGCTAAAATCAGGTTTTTCCTACAGAAAGTAACTTGTTATGTATGATGCATGTGTTATTTGTCTGGCCGACACCTCATAGGCATGCAGCAAGCATCTGAACTTGCCCCTCTGAACCATTTCACCTGTGCGCTTAACAACTCAATATGCCGTGTTTCCAGTTAGATTCGAGGCATAAAATGATGCTGGGCCAGGCCAAAATCAGGTTTCTCTTACATATAGGAACTAGTTATGTATGATGCATTTGAGTTTTGATTGGCCCAAGACCTTACAGGCATACAGCAGGCCTCTGAAATTGCCCCTCTGAACCATTTAACCTGTGCGCTTTACTCAATATGCATGTTTCCAGTTAGATTTGAGGCATAAAATGATGTCGGGCCAGGCCAAAATGAAGTTTCTCTTACAGATAGTAACGGTTTACGTATGATGCATGTGTTGCTTGTCTGGCCTGACGCCTTATCGGCATACAGCAGGCCTCTGAACTTGCCCCTCTGAATCATTTCAGTGCACTTTCTGTGCTTAACTACTCAATATGCCGTGTTTCCAGTTAGATTTGAGTTATTAAATGATGTTGGGACAGGCTAAAATCAGGTTCTTCTCTTAGGGAGCGACCTATTCTTCATGATGCATTTGTTATTTCTCTGGCCCACCATCAAGGCCTTCAATAAGCCTCTGAAACTGCCCCTTTAAATTCGTTCACCTATATGCCCACTGCTCTATATACCATGTTGTGTGCTGGTATTTCTTCTTCTTCCAATTCATTTGTGTTCTAGAACAGCATTTCTGTGTTTTAGTTTTCAAATCTAAGAATGTTTACTTACGTTAGAAATGCTGACGAATTCAATCATCATGTACAAATCGCGTACAATTGGAACGACTTCAAATAGAAATCATTTTTCAAAAGGAATGCTTTCATTAAATATAATTTTTTTTCTACATTCACAAAATCAGTATGGGAAACAATAACCTCTTATATGTATGCTCCTATGCTCGTTTGTTTAATCTAGAGGTGTATTCAACTAAGGATTTTCATAGTCGAATCTGATTGGTCAGATTTTCTCTTTAGTCGACTAATAGTCGAATCGGGTTTTTTTTTAATCTAGAGTGCCTTAAACAGGATCCCGTTCTCATGGAGGACATTTTTTCCACTTCAAAGTAAAAACCTAAAACACTCAGATAAATGAATAAACATGGTAGGTTGGCTTTATTCAGCTTTTATTTATTTACTTATCTGTTTTTAATGAAAGGTTAGAGAACATTAACCGTCAGTGCGCATATCGTCAGACAGGCACTGTCCAAAATGTCAAAAATATATAAAAAAAATATGCCTGCCTGAAAATATAAAAAAAAATTGCCACACAACTGCAAAAAAATTATAAGTAAAGGTTCAAGTAACGGGGTTTAAAAAGCAAACAACAACAAAAAATGTTTATAGGCCTACTTGCCGAGACGCATCGCGACGAGACGACATGACCGAAACGACAAACTGCTGAACTGTTTTTTTTTCCCCATGTTGGTCGTGCGAAATAAAAGACGTTGATGACATAACTTGCACTTTACTTTGTTTGATTAATCTTGGTCTTTTTCAAAATACTTTTAAAGTTTTTTTAGTAGCCATTATAATCTCGGCAGATGCTGATCCTAGCATGTTCAGGTCCGCTCATTTGGATTGTGCAACTGCAGGGTGTGATTTATTGATTTGTAGTAAGGAAGATGCCTATTGTTAATGTGCACACATCATTTAAAAATATTTATTAATAGAAATTAGATTTGACAGATTTTATTTGACAAAAGGCTATATATAACTAAAACAAAGACATTTCATGTAACAACTAATTCTTAGCAGCATCCTTGGGCACCCCCATGCAGTTAGAATGGTACATTTGACTATGACTTCATAGTCGACTGGGGGTATAGTCGACTATAGTCAAATCAGCGACTATTGCAGGTCACCCCTAGTTTAATCTATCTCTTTTAAACAAAATGCGCAGCAAACACGAATTGTGAACAAATCCTTTTTGAATAAGGAACCAACTTCAGCCACCGAATAAGGAGCTGTGAATAAGTAACCAAACAAATCTGAAACTGCGAATAAGGCATTTGAGTTTTCAACCCATCTGTCATCTTGTCCAGTTGTTTATACATTGTTATTTATCAGTGACCGCCAATATTAGATCAAATAGACATTTTACTAAAACGTTATGTTGGTGTTTATAGGAAGCTATGCTTTATGCATGTCCAAAATCCGAACCGGGGGACTTTATGTGGCCTGCCAGCACAGTATAAAATGCTCTTGTGCTAAAAAGCTATTTTATATTTCACCAGAAGATGGCAGTAGATCTCGCCTATATTGTAGATCTCAAGCACTTTTTACAGCTTTTACAGATATGCTGTACAAATGACAAGGCATTTAATAAGAAGTGGCATGGAGATCTATGTTGAAGAACAGTTCGAATGAAGTAGATGTGTTGGATCTACATCACATGTGCATGTTTTACTTTTTATGTCATTTTTAAGAAATGTGAAGTGTGGAAATGTAGAATTATGTACAGATCAAATGACAATTATAACAAATCTGTATAATATAGTGATAACAATATGCAAAGTGATAATTATTGGGATTAGGTGGACCAAGAAAAGAGGTGGAGAGAAAGAATAAAAAGGGAAAAGACAGAAGGGCAGGGAGAAAAAACATAAACATGTTTTTATGATCTGTACATAAAAACAAAGTTGTCCTCCAAAGATGGGGGGTGGAGGTGGGTCATTAAAAAAAGGGGGAAAAAAGGAAAGGAAATGTAAAATTATTTTATTCTGATCATTTTCAGTCCAACATAAATGTTGAAGAAGTTGTCTTAACGGTGAGACATTTGAGATCGTCTGAAGAGGTGAGTTATATTTTAAACCTGTGACTGATGCATTTCTCAGTATAATCCAGATAAATAATCAACAGTTTAAAGCACACTCACAGCCTACAGGTAGCCTGTAGGCCCAATTGTACCTTTTGGATTTGGATACATAATGCAGCCTTGTTTGTTTTTGGGTCTTTGAACAGGCTCCCAATCTCACTACACACACAGGCTGGGTTATACATCCTTTTACACAGTATTAACACAGTATCTCCCAATCTCATTATACACACACCGGCTGGGTTATAGACCCTTCTGAACAGGTCAGTAACTCCACTATGGAGTTATAATGCTGTCAAAACATAGTAAACAAACAGAACATATTCCGCAAATATACTATTTGCAAGCAAACATAATGTGATTTTCAAATGAAAAACGCAACTTACAAATTCAAAACACTTTAGTTGCATACAAACACAGCGTGATTATCAAATGAAAATCGTGACACAAAAATACAAAATGCAATAGTTGTAAATTCATATGTCACTTTCAAGCAAATGCATAGCAACTTTCTAATGCATCACACTATGTATGTACAAATATGTACATACAAAAAAATTCCTTTGGGGATCATGTGAGTTTTTGCACACTTTTAGCAGGAGCACTTTCTAAAGAGGCCAACATCACTTTTACCTTCAATCTACCTGGAAACATGGCACATTGAGTAATCTTGTGCACAGGTGAATTTTCTGTTATATGTTGGTGCTGCCCATAGATTAATTCTCTGATGCACAATAATTTAAAAGATCAAATCACACTGCTGGAACTCATAAGGAGCTTCAACAGACCAAAGCAGCTCTGCATCACCATGAGAGAGAAAGGAAAGAAAATAACTTGCAAAATAAAAGTCCCAGTGGCACTGAACCAAACAGAGAGAGACACATATAACAACATAGACCAATGTTTTCATTTTAGTGAAGTAATGAAGCCTAGCACTGTCTCCTGATGGTCTTTAGCATGAATGTCTTTATAATTAATGTCTTTAGCATTATGCAGAGCCCAAACAATTCTTTGTGATGATTGTTTCATCTTCATCTCACAATGAATTTGCAATGTCTTTTTCCTCTAGGAATTAGTGCTGTCCAATTTCTTAATACTTTTCCTAAGACTTTACCTACATAAACACATTTATCTATGAGGAGTATGTCAGACTGCTGAAATCAGTAAACATGGAAAAGGAGAAAAGCTGTGGGGAGTATGGGAAGAGATTTACTGAACAGAGAAATCCTCAACTGCACCAGTGCATTCACACAGGAGTGAAGCCATATCACTGCTCAGAGTGTGGGAAGAGTTTTACTACACAGAGAAGTCTTCAACGGCACCAGCGCATTCACACAGGAGTGAAGCCATATCACTGCTCAGAGTGTGGGAAGAGTTTTACCGAACAGAGTCATCTTCAAGCGCACCAGCGCATTCACACAGGAGAGAAGCCATATCACTGCTCAGAGTGTGGGAAGTGTTTTACTCAACAGGGTCATCTTCAACTGCACCAGCATATTCACACAGGAGAGAAGCCATATCACTGCTTAGAGTGTGGAAAGAGTTTTACTGAAGAGAGTCGTCTCAAAAAACACCAGCGCATTCACACAGGAGAGAAGCCATATCACTGCTTAGAGTGTGGAAAGAGTTTTACTGAAGAGAGTAGTCTCAAAAAACACCAGCGCATTCACACAGGAGAGAAGCCGTATCACTGCTTAGAGTGTGGGAAGAGTTTTAATACACAGTGTTATCTCAATGAACATCAGCGCATTCACACAGGAGAGAAGCCATATCACTGCTTAGAGTGTGGGAAGAGTTTTACTCAACAGAGTCATCTTCATCGGCACCAGCGTATTCACACAGGAGAGAAGCCATATCACTGCACAGAGTGTGGGAAGAGTTTTAATACACAGTGTTATCTCAACGAACATCAGCGCATTCACACAGGAGAGAAGCCATATCACTGCTCGGAGTGTGGGAAGAGTTTTACTACACTGAAGCATCTTCAACGGCACCAGCACATTCACACAGGAGAGAAGCCATATCACTGCACAGAGTGTGGGAAGAGTTTTACTACACAGAGTTATCTCAGCGAACATCAGCGCATTCACACAGGAGAGAAGCTATATCACTGCTCGGAGTGTGGGAAGAGTTTTACTAGACTGATTCATCTTCAACAGCACCAGCACATTCACACAGAAGAGAAGCCATATCACTGCTCAGAGTGTGGGAAGAGTTTTACTACACAGAGAAGTCTTCAACTGCACCAGCGCATTCACACAGGAGAGAAGCCATATCACTGCTCAGAGTGTGGGAAGAGTTTTACTCAACAGGGTCATCTTCAAGTGCACCAGCGCTTTCACACAGGAGAGAAGCCATATCACTGCTCAGAGTGTGGGAAGAGTTTTACTACACCGAGTCATCTTCAACAGCACCATCGCATTCACACAGGAGAGAAGCCATATCACTGCTCAGAATGTGGGAAGAGTTTTACTACACAGAGAAGTCTTCAAGTGCACCAGCGCATTCACACAGGAGTGAAGCCATATCACTGCTCAGAGTGTGGGAAGAGTTTTACTCAACAGGGTCATCTTCAAGTGCACCAGCGCATTCACACAGGAGAGAAGCCATATCACTGTTCAGAGTGTGAGAAGAGTTTTACTAGACTGAGTCATCTTCAACAGCACCAGCGCATTCACACAGGAGAGAAGCCATAACACTGCTCAGTGTGGGGAAGTCCGATGCTTCTACCTATAGGTCTAGCTAACTGTACATTTTCTGTATTGCACTAATACTGCACAGTATTTATACAGAATGAAGCAGGCTGGACAGACTACATGTGATCTGCAGTAAACAGTAGTGGGAGAGACTGAGCACAGACGTTTGATCGTTTCCTCATCAGTCATGAATGATTTTAGTTTACTCATGTTTTCACTCTCCATGGCCAGCACGGTAACTGGAGTATTCACATGCATCTCTGCCCCTGCTTTGTTAACCGACAAAGACTGAACACCAAGGATTAAATACCAGAACTAAATTACAAAATGAGACACAGCTGAAGAGGAAGTAACATGGGGCGTGACTGAACAGACTAAAAAATGATACATGATTGACAGGGAGGCGGGGCTAGACATGACGCCCTCCTTAAAATCTCAGCATCACCTCTATTCATTGACCTACAGACAACATGGACTACACTTGCTTGTAAAGTGAACATACAAGATGCCATGTGTTTTGGATTCCTGTAAAAATATTAGGTCTGAAATTTCAACGTGTTTCAATCATTTTAATTTTTTATATATATATGTGATGAAAGCTAATGTGAAATGTGCATAAATGTTTTAACAGGGACTCCATGGAAACCATGGTGGTGTTTTTTGAGTAAACGCTCTAGAGACAGATTAAAAGCATGTTTTTAGTGATTTTAGTGTTTTGTTTTTTCTTTAGTTTGTTACACTCGCATCACACTCGAATGTCTTGAACATATAACAATCAAAACGTAACTTGGTAGCAACTACTACACTGAAAATAAATACCACTTTGCATTTATACAGTATGAATTACACTGTATTGTGATTGCATTATGATACTTCCCCTGGCTATGTCTCCAATAGCCTACATTGACTGATCTATTTAAATGTTGGATGAGTACTTATCAGCACACCAGGATGATGTACTTTATTGCTTTTCTGAGTGGAAATAATGCTGCAAACCTGATGGAAAAAATGCTGAGATACCCAAACAAATCTGACACACTCACACTTATATCACACAAATATCAGTTGGGGAAAGAGGAACAGGTATGTCCACTCTCTTCCAGGGTCTTGCTGAGTGTCCCATATGAAGACAATGTGATGGGAGATCACAGAGATGAAAGAAAACAAAACTGAGTCTCAGATATGAAGAATTTAAGGCATTTTCACAGTTTAAAATGTTTATCTGAAGTGACAAACCCAGATGTGTATCACTATGTTACTGAAACAGTGTGTTTACACCAGAGAGGCAGTGAAAGCTTACTGCAAATTGGATACATATAATTACTTTCTCAGTGGAAAAGTTGGGAATATTTGTTCCTATAGTGCAGAAGGCATCAGAATTGTATATGGTGAAGTTGGAGTAACATGCCGAACATCACTATTTCTAAAACATACTGCATGTTTCTTTGTAAGGAGTGGGGGGTTGTTTTGTTAAACTCTATATTTAATCATATGTTTTCATTTATTCAGCTTATTAGAGACAAACGTCTGTTAAAAAAGGACTTCAATCTCATTTTAGGGGTGCTTGAGCAACCCTTAAAAAGTGTCCAGACATGCATATGGTGTGTGCCTTTTTGGAACAGGCTTGCTGTTATCTTTATATTTTTATATAAGGAGAACTTGCACTGTAAACCCAGATAAGTAGACTCTACTTAAAAAAACTGAGGTAACTCGTTGCCTCAAATTTTTTAAGTAATGAAGCATTAGTTAAGTAAGTGAATTGGACTATGTTCAATGTACTTGAAGCTCCTAATGGAATGGAATAGAACATTTAAGTTGAATGTACTAATAACCAAGTTACAGTAACTAAAGATACTTAGTTTATACAACCATTCCCCACCCATTTATTTAACTCAGCATGTTTAGTATTACTACATCACTAATTCAACTAAATGGTGTACTCTAACAGAACAAACTTAACTTTTTTAGCTTCTGAAACTCAAAATATGTATTTCAATCAACAGAGCCATGTAAAATACATACAACTGCAGCATTACATTGATCCAAATTTTTATTTTATTGAACATATCATTTTTTCAAAAACAAAAGAAAAAAAAAAACAAACAGAAAAAGCTGGATCTTACATTGCAAGCTGATTCTTGAGTGTTTGAAGTTTCAGATCCGTCTTACCTAAGTTCAGAAGTATCTGCTGAAAAAAATCAAGTGTTCTTCATGTACTTTGGGTAATTGAGATGAAGTGCGTAGGTAAGTCCGAAGACAATGTACATGGCTTGGGGCAGGCTCTCAACAGCCATCACAATGTTTCTCTCCAAGATGATTCCCACTGAGGTTGCATTGTGGTGAAGGGACTGCGTGTGTGATGTTTTCCCGTTCATGGCAGAGGATCCCCACTGGAACATCACTGTACAAACCCCCCTCACCATCCTGCAAGAAAGAATAGTGCACAATATCACATCACCATGACAACATTGTGCTACAAATAGCCTCAATAGGTACAAAGCTCATGTCAGCCGTGTCCAGTGTCTGCCCACTGCAGCAACTGCTATAGAAAATCACTCAGGACAGGTGCGAGAGTCCTCCACAACTGATAGTAGGGAGAGAACAGTGGAGGTAGAGGATGGGGAAGCAAGGAGGGGGGGATAGAGGAGAGGAGGTAGAGAAGAATCAAAGTTGCTAACAAAGCAGGCCTTGAAGGCACATGGATCATCACCGAGAATGATAGGAAGACCCCTCAGAACAAGGCATCTGGCTTGTGTCACATCCGAAGCCTGGTGGATTGAGAGAGAGCAGAGAGGACATCACACACTTAACACAGGGTCCATGTGTTACCCTGTGTTACAAGCACATACTGGACCCCACCTGGTAACTCACAGTGTTCTTGACATTACGCATACAGGTAGTTATTTGCCTACCTCATCTACAGATCAACTAGCAAAACCTGGCAAACTAATGTGATAGATGGTAATTAATTACTCTGACAGGACTGAGGAGTTAGTTTAGGCAACTCCATTACATATAGGCTACTAAATATCAAGGAAAAGAAAGCATCTGCAAACAGGATAGCTCACATTGTCAGTACATTTATTTACACATGTTCTACTAACCTTTGTTGCATCAGGTCAGCCAAAATCTGCCCTGTAAGCCCCCCCTTTGCCTTGAAGATTTCCATGAGCCTAGGACTGTGATGGTCAAGGGCCTCATAGAACTCCAGTCTCAGGCTATTACCAGCCACCCTGCTGAACTCCAGACACACCTGAAACATGTAAAAATACAACATGTACATGTTCAAATGAGTTGATATGAGCTTTTTATGTAACAACCCAGAGTGCATTTTGATGAGTTCAACAATAAACTAAATTACACCAATAATGGATTTGTGGCCACACCTTAATTTTTAAAAATCTAATGTCACCACAGGAGTTCCATAGAATACAGCATATGAGACAAATCTATAGGCCTACCTGTTGTTCAGTAAAGAGAGCCGGCCAACGTTGACATATCTGGTTGATGGCAGGCTTGTCCTTCACAACTTCATTCCGTCTAAGATTGAATGTCAAATCCATCTTCTGCTTGATGAGAGCTCCATTTGGGGTAAAACGGTAGTGTTTGAATAGCTGCGCCCTTTTCTCGCTAACAAAAGCACAATATTTAAACTTCCACTCCATCTTCAGCTAGCTAGAGTTAGATGAGCTAAGGAAAACGACAGTTAGCTTACAGTGTAAAGCTTCTGAAGATAACTATAACTAATAGCCTAACTCACCAAATAAACACAATAGCTACATGGCATTAACTAAATGAAAACAGTTAAAAAAAGAGGCATAACAGCCAAGAGTGGGACTAACTGCAAATTAACCAAGCTAAATCAAGAAAATAAACCTAAATAATTATGTGAGCTAGTCTGCTAGTCAACTTACCACGATGTTTGTTAAACAGTGTCTAGCTGTGTGACTGTCTCAACTGAACGTTAAGTTCACTGTCTGGAAGCAGCAGGAGTGTGCCCAAAGCAGACGCTTCAAATTGTTCTGATGAAGTTCAATTGTTCTGACTCCGGGCTCTATATTCATACAACAACACACTAAACTGTGCACACTTTGCGGGACGTTCGTTGGACAAAACTGGCGTTAACTGGATTTTTGGCGGATCGTGACATCATTGCATTACTATTAGTAACAGGCAAAACTTGATGATATTGAGTTGTCTGAGCTCAAACCAATGATTGCAATAAAATAGGCTTTTTAAAGTACAGTTTACTCAGAATTCATAATTAATGTAAAGAAATAACACAGGTTTAAGTACAACAAACTCAGTTTGAGTAAAAACATTGATTGGACTTAAAAAAACACAATTACTATAAGAATAGACTTGAAAAAGTTCACCTTAATCAGAATTCGCTAGTAATGTCAATAAATTACACAGATTTAAGTAATATGAACTCAATCTCTTTGAGTCGAGTCAAAATCTGGGTTTACAGTGGATTCCAGCGCTCTGGGCAGTGTACGAACTGAGGTGGGAGTGTTGAATGTACTGAGGTCATATTATACTTATTTTTTAATTAGTCTAGTTTTTCTTTATTTTAAATAATATATAGTAATATGCATTGAACGAATGTATACCACCCGACCGCCATAGTTCGTGGCACACTTAGCTGCTCTGCTATGGGGGACCGAGTCTGCTAAATTGAAAAATAAATAAATAAATATGTCAGGAAATAAATAAATGAATTCGAATTAGCAAAGAATAATGAATATAAATATAAAAATGTATTTTTTGTACTGATACATCTTCTGATGCATAGCTAGGGCACATCATCAGTGATGTTACCTGAGGTAATCGGGTGTTTCGGGTCTTTCAAACATCATACACCCTCACTCAGGCGACCCAGCCGAGGTTGATCAGGTCTCGGCTTTTGCCCTAGCAGCACTCGACCACGGCTCCCCTCTTCTTATCCAGAGCCACCTAGAGGATTTTTCTGCTGCCTCTGTGCTGTTAAAGATGGCTCTCTTCCTTCTCCCTCCTGTGATGCCGAGTACAGTATAGGCTCTGTACAGAGACTGCCCTGCAAAGCTCCTGCACCCTACCTCCACAGGCAAGCATCTAGCCTTCCAGCCTTTTTTGTGGCAGTCACTAACCAGGCTGTCGTACTTCCCCCTCTTCCGCTCAAAGGCCTCCTCCATGCGCTCTACCCATGGCACAGTGAGCTCTAACATAATGGTGGCCTTCGTTGCTTCTGACACCAGCACAATGTCAGGTCTGAGGGTGGTCTGAGCAATATGTTGGGGAAACTTCAGTTGGCTGCCCAAGTCCACTGATAGCTGCCAATCCTGTGCGGTGTTGAGAAGCCCTGGTGTTTCCTTGGCTGTTGCTGGCTTCTCTCCAGCTTTGATGAAGTTGATGATTTCCTTCACAGGCTTTGACCTCCGGCAGATGGTAATAGCACTACAGATGCTCTCTGCGATTGTCTTGAGCACCTGGTCATGCCGCCATCGGTATCTGCCTTCCCCTAGAGCTTTTGGGCAGCAACTGAGTATGTGCTCGAGGGTCCCTCTCCTTTGGCATAGGGGGCAAGCTGGAGAATCCACCAGGCCCCAGCAGTGCAGGTTGGATGGACTGGGGAGTACATCATAGACCGCTTGAACCAGGAACTTGATACGGTGTGGCTCTGCCTGCCATAGCTCTGCCCACGAGATCTTCCTCTCCGCTACTTGCTCCCATCTAGTCCAAGCACCTTGCTTTCTCATCCCCACTGCCCTGCTGGATCTTTCCTCCTCCACCGCTGCTCTCACCTCCTCCTGGACTAATTGCCTCTGCTCTGGCCCCTGAGCCTTGTCAAACCGGACCAAAGGGGTGGTTCCTAGTCCAGCCCTGCCTCTGGATACTGTTCCCACCAGGACTTTGTGGCGCAGACGAGACTCAGCCTGCTCCACTGCAGTCACTGCTCTCCACTTCCTGCCAGTCTTTACTGATACTCCTGCTCCAGCTACCTTTGGATCTACTGACTCTCGAAGTTGCAGAACCTCCCTCGCACGCAAAACCTTAAACTCCTCCTCGATGGATTTCAGGGGGAGTGTCAGTTTGCAGGTGTTTCAATAGAGGGTGATGCTGTTCAGGCTCCTTGGCAATCCTAACCATCTCCTCAGGTAGCGACTGATACTCCTTTCCAGCTCTGAGATGGTGGTGATCGGAAACTCATAGGTAGCAGAGGCCACAGTATCCTTGGCAGAATCCCGTGCTGATAAATCCACGACTTAAATTTCCCTGGAAGGCCCGTCTTATCCACACTCAGCAACCATCCATCTAGCTCTTCACAGGTGGTCTTGATAGAGGCCCTATCTCTGAGGCTGCTGTCAAAAAACTTCCCCAAGCTCTTGATTGGCTTCTCAGTGATGGTCGGGATTGGGGTTCCTGCGATAGAGAAGCGAAACTTCTCTGCCACTCTTCAAGACCACAGATCTTGATTTGGACGGTTTGAATGACATCCTGGCCCATGTCATCAAACTCTCCAGTCCTGCTAAGAGCCACCTGCCTCCAGGCACTGACTCCGTGGTCACTGTCAGGTCATCCATGAAGGCACGAATTGGTGGCTGGCGGACTCCAGACTTGGACTTGGGACCTCTGCACTCTGGCTTTGCAGCTTTCACAAGCATATTCATAGCCAGGGCAAACAGGATCACTGATATGGTGCAGCCTGTGATGATGCCTTTCTCCAGCCTGTGCCACTCTGATGTAACTGGCCCTGAGGAGACCCTCAGGCTGAAGTCTCCATAGTACTCCAGGATAATATCTCTCACTCTGGCCGGAACATGGTGCCTCTCCAGAGTCTCAAAAACCAGCTTGTGTGGCATTGAGCCATATGCGTTGGACAGATCCAGCCATAACACCACCAAATCGCCCTTGTTCTCCCTGGCCTCCCTCAGGAACTGAGTGACCACTCCCGTGTGTTCTAAGCACCCTGGTACTCCAGGTATGCCCCCTTTCTGCACAGAGGTGTCGATGTACCTGTTCTTCAAGAGGAAGGCAGCCAGTCTCCTAGCAACAACACTGAAGAAAATCTTTCCTTCAACGCTAAGGAGCGAGATTATCCTGAACTGGCTGATGTTCTTGGAGTCTTCCTCTTTTGGTATCCATACACCTTCTGCAAAGTGCCACTGGTGAGCTGTTTTGCCCTTCCTCCAGATGACCCTCAAGATTTTCCAGAGGCGATGCAGCAACCTTGGACAGTGCTTGTAGACCTTGTAAGATGTTCCGCTCGGTCCAGGTGCTGAACTGGCCCTAGCTTTCCGTACCACTTCCTGTACTTCTTTCAGGAGTGGCTCCCTCAGATCAAAGGCCTCTGCTGGCTCTGGTGGTGTTATTAGGGCCTTACACTGCCCAAGCTCCTGGTCTCGGATGGGGTCGCTGAAAGTGTCGTGGAGGTGCTTGTTGACTTCCTCCTTAGTGCAGGCCAGGCGTCCACTACGCTTCTGTCCAAGGAGTCCCTTCATGAAGTGGAATGGGTTGTTGATGAAGGCAGCCCGCTTCCTGGTCCTCTCCCTTCGCCGCCTTCTGTGCTGTTCTGCTCTACGTAGCACTAGGAGCTTTCTCCTGAGGATGAGACGGAGCTGTGCCAATGGTACACGCTCTTCTTGGTCAGCTGCCTTGTGCTGCTTTTTCAAGGCCTTGAGCTCTTTCCTGATGTTGTGGATCTTGGTTGCTCTCTGGTTTTTAGTGTATGGTTGCTTGGCTGCTTTCTCCTGCTCGACACCAAACCTTTCAGCCGCCATGCTCACTGTGATGGTTGTCATAGTTTGAAGCCTTCTCTCTCTATCCCCTTTAGCTGTTACTTCCAGTATCTTGTCGACGTCCTCATCGAATTTCTGCCACTCTGCAGTTTTAGAGGCTTGGGGCCATCTGACCCGTCTCATCTCAGACTGCCTGCTCCGAGGGACTGCTTGCACCACTCGGAGGCTCTGGGTACTGTGGGGTGCTTCCTGGCCCAGCTCCTCCTCTGTCTCACCAGATACTTGATCTGTGCATTGTAGTGTTTGCAGACGCTCCTTGCATTTCATCTTTTGATGGATCCGTAGACCCTTCTCATTCTTGCAAATCTTCCCGCACAAGCACTCTCTGCTCGTCAATGTTTGTCCAATACTGTAGTCCGTTAACCTTGATTCTGTCCGGCTGGGGATCTCATCCTCCCCCCCTCTCGGGTTCCCCTGGGGGTATAATTCCTTTCTTTGTTCCGTAGCTTCTAGGGTCCTCCTATAATTACACCTCGAAATTAAAATATCAATGAATAAAACCTTATGTAATATTTATTTTGCCATTCGTATTAATTTATCTATTTATTGATGTATTTCCTTGTCTGTATGTATTTCTTTATTTATTTATTGATGTATTTCCTTGTCCGTATTTATTTCTGTATTTCCTAACATTAAAATACAATAGGGTAACACTTTACTGTCACGGTGAGGGGGCCGGGTCGCCACCAGAGGGCGCGCATCCCGGCCGGCAGCCGATCCCAGCACACACCCCCGCGCACGCAACCACTCCCACAGTCGCAATCACCATCATACTGAGCACCTGTTTCTTGTTTACTTTGCTCTTCTTAAGCCCACAGGTCGTCTGGTCCAGTGCTGCACATTGCCGCTACATGAGCGTCTCTGGTCTCTGCGTGTCCGTCACTGCGTTCCCTACCTGCGTGCGCGCTACGAGCTTTACCTTGCATCACTTGCAGTGCGTGCTTTAGGAGCCTTACTAGTGTGCGCTACGAGCTTTACCTTGCATCACTTATAGTGTGTGCGCTAAGAGCTTTACTGGTGTGCGCTACGAGCTTTACCTTGCATTACTTGCAGTGTGTGCGCTAAGAGCTTTACTGGTTTGGCTGCCATGGACAATAAACATCTTTCTGTTCAACCCCCGTCTCCGGCTGCCTCTGTCCCGACGCCTCCGGCGTCACAGAATGTGCAGCCTGGAGCAGCCGGAGGCGAGGACACCTCCGCTATAGAGGTGCTGGCCCACCAAGGCATCGCCCTGAGCAGACAACAGCAGGAGCTCCAGGAACTCCGCGCTATGGTAACCGCTCTGATGAGCTGCATCCAGGCGTTGTCAGCGCAGACGTCCACACCCTCTCCGAGACTGCGGACACCGATTCCTCCTCCCGAGCCTTACAACGAGGATCCGGAGCGCTGCGAGGGCTTCCTGGTCCAGTGCAAACTATATTTCACCAGCATGCCCCACCTCGTGGATGCGGAGAAAGTCGCCTTTATGGTGAACCGACTGCAGGGTAAGGCACTGGACTGGGGAGCAGCCCAGGTCAGCGCAGAGAAACCCTGTACCCGCAGCTACGACCAGTTCGTTCACGAACTGCGCGCGGTGTTCAACCACCCTAGCCGCGGGAGGGTTTGTGGTCAGAGCCTGTTGCAGCTACGTCAGGGTCACCGTAGCGCTGCTGACTATGCCCTGGAGTTCCGGACCCTGGCCGCCAGGACCGGTTGGGATGAAGCCACCCAGACAGACGTCTTCATAGTGGGGCTGAAACCCGACCTAAGGGCGGAACTGAGCTGTCGGCCCGAGGAAGAAGACCTGACCCAGGTGGTGCACCGAGCAATAACCATCGACAGGTTGCTGCAGGTGCGAAAAAGAGGAGCGGCGCTTCTTCTCACCCCGCAGGCTCCCGTGCACACGCCGCCCGTGAGACCACGACAGTCGAGCCCATGGATTTGGGTACTACCGCCCCCCCTCTCACTCGGACCGCTGGTCCAAGGAGAGGGCGGGCTAGGGTAAGTATCTCTTTGATGGGTGGGCTGTTAACGTGTGAAGCGTCGGTGTCTTACGGGGCGGTGTCTCTACCTGTGTTTGCCCTAGTGGACTCGGGAGCCTCTGGGAACCTGATCCGGAGGAGCGTTGCCGAGCAGCTGAGGGTGCCCCTGATCCAGCTGGAGAGACGGAGACGCGTGCACGCACTGGACGGGCGACCTGTGGGCGGGGGTTTTATTTCTCACCGCACTGCACCAGTCACCATACACGTTCAGGGCCGAAGGGAACAGATCAGTTTTTATGTAATCCCTTCCACACGTTATTCCATCACGTTAGGTCTCCCTTGGTTTAAGCTTCACAACCCTGTCATCGACTGGTCCACGAGTAAGCTGCTAAAGTGGGTAGCGCCCCTACAGGGCACCCGGTCTCCCTCCCGTGTGTTCGCGCAATCCAACAGCGTTGAGAGCCCTAACATCAGCTCCACCCCAGTCATTCCTGCTCCGTACCGTGATCTAGCGGAGGTGTTCAGCGCTGCCAAGGCCAACCAGTTACCACCCCACCGACCCTGGGACTGTCACATCACCCTCAAGGCAGGTACTATGCCACCGCGCGGTCGAGTCTATCCACTTTCTCAGGAAGAGGAGTGGGTCTACAACCTTATTCGCGTACGCAAGGGTGATGAATGGAAGACGGCGTTTAGTACCTCTACGGGGCACTACGAGTATCGCGTCTTGCCTTATGGCTTGGCCTCTGCTCCGTCGTTTTTCCAGGCGTTCATTAACGAGGTCTTAAGGGAGTATCTGAATAGATGCGTTGTCGCTTACATCGATGACATCCTGATCTATTCTCCCTCCTACGACCAACATGTGCGTGATGTACGGGCAGTTCTGGGCACACTCTTGCGCAATCGTTTGTATTGCAAGCTCGAGAAGTGCGAGTTCCACGGTGCGAGTTCCACGGTGAGGGGGCCGGGTCGCCACCAGAGGGCGCGCATCCCGGCCAGCAGCCGATCCCAGCACACACCCCACGCACGCAACCACTCCCACAGTCGCAATCACCATCATACTGAGCACCTGTTTCTTGTTTACTTTGCTCTTCTTAAGCCCGCAGGTCGTCTGGTCCAGTGCTGCACATTGCCGCTACATGAGTGTCTCTGGTCTCTGCATGTCCATTACTGCGTTCCCTACTTGCACGCACTACGAGCTTTACCTTGCATCACTTGCAGTGCGTGCTTTAGGAGCCTTACTAGTGTGCGCTACGAGCTTTACCTTGCATCACTTATAGTGTGTGCTAAGAGCTTTACTGGTGTGTGCTATGAGCTTTACCTTGCATCACTTGCAGTGTGTGCGCTAAGAGCTTTACTGGTTTGGTTGCCATGGACAATAAACATCCTTCTGTTCAACCCCCGTCTCCGGCTGCTTCTGTCCCGACGCCTCCGGCGTCACATTTACATTAAACCTTTACTTACTAACATTAACTAATGCATTAGTTAACGTGAACAACACATGAAGTAACACATTAACAAAAATTAAGTAACGTTAATTAAACATGTAAGAGTTGCATTAGTTAATGCTGTGTTTATATGAAGTGCAGAGTAAGTGGTGTTGACTAAGTAATGCATTATGCTTTATGTATGCTTTATGATACTCCATGCTCCAGGCATGTCTCTTGCCATCTTCAAACGTAGACCGAAGACTTACCTGTGTGTTGAGCATGAACTCAACAGAAAGCACTTGTTGTCTTTGTTCTTAAATTGTTTTAGTAATGTTTTAGTAATGCATTACTAACATCTATAAATCATTACTAAACATTTATTAGGTCTTGTTCAGTGAATTAAATATACCTGATGTAAAGTGAAAACCAATGTTTTAGTAATGCATTACTAACATGTATTAAACATTAGGCTACTAAACATTTATTAGGTCTTATTCAGTGAATTAAATATACTTGATGTAAAGTGAAAACCCATAATGTTTTAGTAATGCATTACTAACATGTAATAAACATTACTAAACCATGTGTAGCCTGGGTAGAAAATGCCAGTGGCATGGGTTTCTAACTGTTCATTGAGTTAGTGTGTTCTGTCATTTCTGTGATGCCATATCTTCAAAAGAAGTGTTAATTTTCTAGATTTAAACTATGAGTGGGGAGGGAAATGGTTGTGAGCAAATGAAGGTAGAGTGGGGGAGGGGCAGAGAGGCGAGCGCAAAGAGAGACGATAGAGAAAGGGGATACGGAAAGAAGAGAAAGATAGACTGATTTGGTTTTCACCCGAATTAAGCATAGTGAATGCAGTAGTGAGGCGTGTGGATGAAATAGCCTACCGAGTGGGATTTCGCAAGGGGGTTTTCAGATCGAGAACCGAGGTAGGGGAGGATATTCCCGTGCCTCACGAATTTCACCGCGTAGTTGGGCAGGCTAGTTCGGGCTGCCGTTACGTCCGTGTATTGTTAGCTAATCTGGTTAGCTTAAGACTAATGCTATAATTCAGACCACGTACTCCGTGTAGGTTGACCAGCTCGGTTAGCCTATGTCACTGAGACTGTGGGAGGACTTCGATAGTGTGTTCACGCTATCCAGCTGCAGGGACAGACCAGTTAGCGACTGGGGTGACCGGAAAAGCCCCAGTTTCCACTGGCTCTGGTGACTCTCCGTCTACACCATTTCCACTGCGAGACTGCGAGTTGAAGAGGAGTGTGTGGAAACTATTGCTTCGGGGAAAAGAGAATGACAGAAAGGGACAAAACGCTATTTAAAGTTAACTTTCACTTCATCCATTGCTCTTCGGAGTGAAGAGGCCGATTTACCATCCATTGGCCACTCCGCTCTCCAGCAACGCTTCAGGCCTGCAACGGGGTGTGAGTGTGTGTATGTGTGCGGGCCCTTTTTTATTTCGTGTCATTAAGAATTGTACCTCTTGAGTTTATACTGAAGAATCCCTAAATACTCAGTGATTTTGTGTTTGTTACTGTATTATTAAATAGTGTACATTTATTATATTGGGTCTATTGTGTTATAAGCAACTGTTCCTGTGTTAATAGATGTCATATACGGTGTTTGACTTAAGTGACTAGTGTAAACCTCTCCACCTAAGTATTGATAACAGTGAACCCGGGGCCCTGTCCGCGTTTATTGTAGTAAACGCCACATACTGTTCAATAGTATTCGGCTAGGGCGCTACTGTTAGGAATGTCACCTGATAGCTGTTCCTCATCACCACGCCCACATTCCAGGCATTCATATACACCGTCATCACAACACCTCGTCGCGAAGTATTGCCAACTATGTTGCGTACCGAGCGTTATCATACTCTGCTGTTTCTCCTGTGTACCGACCTCTGCCTGTTCCCTCGACCTCATCTCCTGCCCAGCCCTCAGGTACCGTACGGACTGTGCCTTCCCGTTACGACCCCAGACCGGATAGACCACTCCCAACAAACGGCATTAGATCAACTCCGTTTATGCATTAACATCTCGCATTCTCTGGTTGTATCTATCTGCCAAATAAAGAGCACTGTGCTTTTGCAGGAGGATCCCTCTCTGTCTCTTCCAAACGTTTTAATGTATTAAACATTACTAAATGCTTTTTATTGAATGCACTGGATAGAATTATTAAGGTACAACATGCTTTATTGCTACAATCTGAAAGCATTACACAATGTTAAACAATAAGCAATCCGTTTACATACAACTATACAGTAGAAACACAAAAACATGTAGAACTAACAAGGTTTTTTTTTTTTTTACTATATTTTCAGTCATTTAACAAAACTGTACTATGAATGTCTTTTCAATGCACCTTACTATTCCAGAACAGCTTTATTCAGCTTTTATTTATTTACTTATTTATTTTTTAATGAAACGTTAGAAAACATTAACAAGAAAATTCACCGCCAGTGCGCATATCGAACAGGCACTGTGCAAAATGTCAAAAAATATTTAAAATAAAATATGCCTACCTGAAAATATAAAAACAATTTGCCACACAACAGCAAAAAATATATAAGTAAAGGTTCAAGTAACAGGGTCTAAAAAGCAAACAACAACAAATTTTTTTTATATATGCCTACTTGCCGAGACGCGACGACACGACCGAAACGACAAATGGCTGAACTGTTTTTTTTTTTTTTTTACATTACCTGTTTTAAATGGTATGCCATGTTGGTTGTTGTCGTGTGAAATGAAAGACGTTGATGACATAACTTGCACTTTACTTTGTTTTATTCATCTTTATCTTCTTCAAAACACTCCCACAAGTTTTTTAGTAGCCTTATAATCTCGGCAGATGCTGAAGATCCTGTAGCGTGTTCAGCTCCGCTCATTTGGATTGTGCAACTGCAGGGTGTGATTTATTAATGTGTAGTAAGGAAGAAGCCTATTGCTAATGCTCACATGTCATTTAAAATATTTATTAACATAAATTAGGATGCTTTTATTTGACAAAAGTCCATATATAACAAAAACAAAGACATTTCATGTAGGGGTGTATTCAACTAAGGATTTTCATAGTCGAATCTGATTCGTCAGCTTTTCCCTTTAGTGGACTAATAGTCGAATCAGGTTTATTTTTATTTTTTATTTAGAGCATCTTAAACGGGATCCCGTTCTCATTCAGGACTTTTTTCCTCTTCAAAGTAAAAACCTAAAACACTCAGATAAATGAATACATATGGTAGGTTGGCTTTATTCGGCTTTTATTTATTCACTTATTTATTTTTAATGAAACGTTAGAGAACATTAACTGTCAGTGCGCATTGCACATATCGAACTGTCAGACACTAAAATGTCAAAAATATTTAAAATAAAATATGCCTGCCTGAAAATATAAAAACATTGACACACAACAGCAAAAAATATAAGGAAAGGTTCTAAAATGGTTCTAAAACGTTTTAAATGGTATGCCATGTTAGTTGTTGTCGTGCGAAATGAAAGACGTTGATGACATAACTTGCACTTTACTTTGTTTGATTCATCTTTATCTTTTTCAAACTTTTGAAGTTTTTTAGTAGCCATTAATCTCGGTAGATGCTGCGTATTCTGTGGCGTGTTCAGCTCCGCTTGTTTGGATTGTGCAACTGCAGGGTGTGATTTATTAATGTGTAGTAAGGAAGATGCCTATTGTTAATGCGCAAACATCATTTTTAAATATTTATTAACCCCTTTGTGCAGCTACATTCCAGCGGCCATTTTTAAAATTCCTCAGATGCCCGACATAGTCCACTATAAAACTAGATATCTCAAGTTGTACATATATGAAAATGATCATTCATGGCTCAAACTGAAGTAGACAGTTGGGGGAACATATTGATACACTTCAATATCATATTCCCTGGTTTGTTTTATTTTTGAGCCTCTATCGCACATGCAAATATGCCAGGAATGTCAGAAATGCACACTTGAACTTGAGCATCACAAGCATGTATATTCACATAGTTATTCAATACGGTCTATAAATTTGCAATATATTCCGCTATGGTCTTTTCTAATAACACAGAAAAAATGAAGCAAATTTATGCAAGCATTGCAAAGTTATTCCACTTTGTTCCAAGGAATGTCAAGTTCACCACACCCTGTCCAAATATGCCACACCCTTAGCCAACCAAGCTAACATGCTAACATGCGGGTGTACCGTCTCACTTCCGGGTTGGCGAAAATTGCTCATATATTCCATACAAAGTAATCCTTTTATGTTCGAAAGTATCCGCAATCGGAATAAAAACAAACAAAATAATCCACGGCTGCTTCAGTTTCGCCAAACAGTGTGTTCTGGGGAGCTTAGCTTAGGTTAGCAAAGGTTAGCTTATGTTGCTATGCTAGCGGACCGACATTGGAAATGAACGGCGACTTTCCGAGGGCTAGGGTTAGGGTTAGTAAAAATATAATTGACCAATCATGGCAAATGAGGGCTGGTTAGCTTCAGAAGGAAGTAAACTATTGGTTAGAACAGCTTTCAATCACTTCTAAGGCTCCAGCTTGTCTCTGTGGGCTTATAGGTTCACCCTCCCCCCCGCCCCTTCGCAACTCGCCAGGGGAGAGGTTGTAAAATCTATCATTCAAAGTCACTACCACCCCTCCTGACCAATAAAAACCACTCAAATCAAAGCAGAACCCCTTCAGCTTTGTAATAAGAGGACAAATCAGCTTTCAAAATGCTTCGGTGACGCTTAGGGGGCAGATTTGTCGGAGCATCTCATTCAGGAAGTGGATTACGCAAAATTTTGCAGTGAAGTGAGCAAGCTTTTTAAGGTATTTATCCACAACGGATATACGATGTTAAGGTCTTAAATTAAAGCCTTATTAGTACACGATTTTTAGGTGACAAAACATGGTCATCTTACTTCTTATACTTTTTAAAAGGACAATTTAAATGGTGAGTCAAGTTGCACGTGTAAACCACATGTAAACACGGTGTGTCCAGAAGGGGATTTCTTGAAAACAGTTGCTTGTAGATGGCTGAAAATCGGTATGCAGGATGTTATACTAGTTAAAAAAAAAATACAATCAGTGTGTTGTGTTTGCGTTTTAAGAATTTTCGGTGATATTATTTTGTGTGGATAAACAGATTTTGTCTGGCGGGGATCGCTAGGGGGCGCAAATTGTCAAAGAGGTTAAAAGAGGGGTCACCAACGTGGTCACCAACCATGTCGCCCGCGGGCTTGTTTTAAAAATAGCTCACTATAGTGCCATGCACCAAAGCAGTGCATCGTTTGCATGTTTTTGCTACTATTATAGATTGTCGGCGGTTGCTAGCCCCCCCCCCCCGGCTCAACAACTTTCGTCCCCCCAACTACTTTTTGTTCGAGATTGATGCGTATTAATCTGGTAGCCCTCCGCAATAATTGGTATCCAAGAAGTAGCTCCCAGTTTCAAAAAGAAGGAGTAGGAGTAGGACTTTGCTCTTTGAAGGCGAGCAAGACCATCTTGTTCCTTCCACATCTCAGCTACTTTTGGAAAGTGATATTTTCGTGATAGCTGGATGCATAATGGGACAGTTTTATTTAATGATGGCCCACATCTTGCTGGGTTGAGCCCTGCCATAGTGCATGTACTCTTTGGAGGGGAGCATGAGACGGCAACAATTAGCGTATGACTGCATGGACCAGGATGTTCGGGATGTCATCGGCCTGGTTTGGGAATTTTTATTTTTATATTAATTTATTTACCAAAGCCATTTTTAATATATGTCTACTTTCTTCAAAAGATATATTATTTGTAAAGTCTGTTTCGAGTTTTCATTGAACTTTCTGATGTCTTTAATTAGTTGGAAGGAGGACCAGAAATCTATGGTTCTCTCCGTGAGCCTGCCCTGGGACTTGCCTGGTGTTACTTCAGAAAACAGGTGGTGGCTTAGGGAGAAAATTCTTCTCTATGCCATAAGATTTTCTTTTATTCTCATATCTCACTCTGCCTCTAGATTTGATAGAAAATTAAATTTGGGTGTATATTAGTTTGCATAAAATAAAATATGCAACAATGAATGTTAACATATTTAATTATGTTCTTGATACAGTGAAAGGACATTAAATGAAAATAAGATATTGTCTATAACTTAGATGTGTGTTTATGCTGTAAAGATGTGACATGATGCAGCTCCTAACTGGAAAAGAAATCTAAACATTAATAACTTACTCAAAGCTTATTTTCTTTCTGTAGATACAAAACAAATAATGATGTCATTTTACACTTATAGTACCTTTTTCAAACAACCCTGAAGAAATGGCTATTATGTTTTGTTTAATGTATGCATATTACTTTAAGTTTCAGAAACATGTCTCACATTTTGTAATACATTTACAGGTTCTTGGAAGGACTACCAAGCAAGTAAAGCAAATTAAGAGAGGCCTTAAAGACACTGGTGTTTTAGAGCTTTTTAGTTCTAGACCAGACACTGTGCCAATCTTATTCCCAAGGGCCACTGAGACAGAGAACACCTCAAGTAAGTCAAGCAATTAACAGCAGAGTTGCCCATCTGTGTTCTTCCTTTAAAAAGCAGTTAAGATCCTGCCTCTAAGTCTAAGAATGCTTATTCTTAAATGATTCTGGACAAGATTATCTGGCTACGAGGTGATAATGTTGACAGACATCCTTACACTGGAGGATCAGTGCAGGGTTCTAGGCTTTCACCGGAAGTTTATAGAAACTGGTATTTTGCCATATTTGATGTTATACCTTATTTTTTAAGATTTATATATGATATGCTAGAACATGACAATAGTTGCTCATACTTTTTGTGGGGGTCTTTTTCAGGGTCCTCTGAGGTTTTGAAGAGTTTGCTGTCATTCTGGACTGGCTGGGATGTCCTTCCCCCATCACTGGATGTGTGACCTTCCCCAATTCACAACATGCTTTTTAACTCTAAAGATTTTTAAAAATACTGCAAATTATGAAGATTTCCACCGAGATCTGATGGCAAGCATCTCATCCGCTTACTCTGGATTTGGTCAGATTTGAGCCAAAGATAAAATTAACCTTTCTACAGGCAAAGCTTTATTTGCATTTTTTGTTTAATAAAATAGGTGGGATGTCATACATGCATTACTGTTAACTGTTCAATTAGGACAACGTTCAAATAAAACAGTAGGTGTCAACAAAGTTATCAAAGCAGAAAAACAACCAATAACACTGTGTTTACCCTGACAGAAGAAAATGCCACCATAGTAACGAAGTGTTGTTACACTGAATTGGTTTGGAGAACTAAGGGCTAGAGTCCAGCGCAGTTTGTAGATTTCTCTGCTCCGACCAGACACCTAACTCTAAGAATTACTGCGGAGTTGAAAGGGGAGATTTAGCAGAGGAATGTGGCCAACTATGCCAGAATCCAGGAGTTTTAAATCATACCCAGTTTTATGCCACCATCACACATAATGAGACTACCTTACTAAAAAAATTTTTTAAATGTAGCTTTGGACCAAAATTGTTTACTTAGAATTTTAGCACAAACATTTAGCCAGCATGTGTGCTCAGTAATCCGTGTAAATCCGTGTATCATTCGTTCATTTGATATTCAACTGAAAATCAAAATCGGAAAATAAAAAAAACAATTCATTATTTTGTTTTTCATTTTGAATATAAAAACAAAAAAACAAATCAGGCTTGTATTTTTCAGTTTTTTATTTGATGATCCAAACAAAAATAGCTAAATAAAAAATCGGATTCGAAGCCGAACTTGATTTTGATTTTTTAACTCGACCCATTTGTGTGCCCCGGAAGTTACTTATTTGTTTATTCTTCGTGGTCTTTGTTTGACTGCGGTAAAGTTAGTTTCACGTTCGCAAATTCAGAATTCTTTTTTCAATAATAAGTGCCAAAATGTGCAAATTCTCATTTCTGGGAAACAAAATACCTACAACTTTGTTTACGCCAGGAATATACATATTTTAAGTTGTAGACAACATTTTATTTAAAATGTACTATTGTGACCGCTACAACATCTAAGGCACTGTCTACAATTTACATTAACACGGTTAACACGGACGCAAGTGGCGGTAGTAAAGGCCCCAGAGCACTGCACACTTTTTTTTTCCAATAATTTTAATAGCTTTTCAATGGTCCATCCTAAGACCACCGAAGAAGTTGTATTACACAAAGTCCATCCTAAATAACAATCTACAACTTTTATATAGTTGTTATTTAGGATGCACTTTGTGTAATACAACTTGCAATACAACTGAGTACTACAAATTGGTGCAAGGTACAAATACCCATGTAAGAGTTGCTGTTTAGGATGCACTTAATATATAACTACTTGTTTTTCTTCCCCATGACTGTGTAGCATACAGAACTAGATTGAGAGACCAGTTTTAGTTCATTAGCTATTTAATATTGTCTTCAATATTGAACCTTTTCACAATATTCAAATTTTCTTAAATATATCAGTCTGCGTGCAACGAATGAGTATAATATACAAGTTTCACCTTTTGAATGGAATTACTGAAATAAATAATATACCAATATCTGTATAACGTGGTGGGAGTCAGGGTTGGACACAATCGCAATAAAGAGCTGGCACATACTTTAACGGAGCTAGTCTCCTCTAAGTAGGGTGACCAGATTTGTGTTTCTGAAAAGGAGGGCACCTTTTGTGCTGGGTGGGGGTCATCGGTGTATCGGTAAATGATTTAGGTGGATGGTGTGTGTCGAACGTTTTTTTCTCTTTAAAAACTCCCCCGTAAACGTACACTTTCGTTTCGGCTTTGCCGTAGAACCGGCAGACACACGTGCTTTCGCTTGTAAACACTTATGCACTGTACATGTATTCTGTTTGAGGCAGTCAAACAAAATCCCAGACGATTTTGAAATTCCCCCGGACATTTTTTAGGTCTCAAAAGTAGGACATGTCCGGGAAAAAGAGGACGTCTGGTCACCCTAGCTCTAAGAACCGCGCCCACACGGAGAGTGTGCGACTTATGAGGCATACTGAGAACACACTTCACAGAAACACTCACAAAGGAATATAAAGGACCACAGCGATTATGAAAGGAAAACACGTTTATATAAGTATGAATGCTGAAATAATACAAGGCACAGAAAACACAGCAGAGACTAAAGTAAACGAGCACTATAAAACAACGACAAATATTAACACCAGACCACTATCATCACTGGATACCCATTTGCTGCAACGTGCACGAAATCTCTGCATGCGTCTTACCACCTTCAAATAAATCTTTAATTAAACTAGTATGTGGTATTGTAACGTTGCATAAGCAACGGAGAGAGGAGACGGACACAAACGCTGAGGAGAGCGAGATTTAATAAAGGGAATACCAAATTCAGGGTCGAGGAGGAATGCATGGGTCAGATCGTCTAGGGAGTCCGAACATGAAACATAGAGCGACATACTGAACACCGGGAAACGAAACACGGGTAAACTCAGAACGGCGGAACAAACAGGTAATACAGGGCAGCAGACGAGAAATACTCACAACGGGAATACAACGCACGAAGCCAAAGCACAAAGCACAAACAAAACCACGGATAACTAGACTAGGGGAATACTGGGACTTAAATACAATGACATTTAACGAGGGACAGGTGACTGTGATAACACGGGGCGTGGTAACAAACAAGGAATCACGAAGACAAACGAGCGGGGCGGGATAAACGGGCAAGGAATGACAGAACCACGATAACAGAGACATTGGAGTGACAGCGGGGAGAGGGGGGCGTAGCCATACGTGACAGGTATATTCCGCCGAATCGGTGCCATTTCTGTCCCCAGGCTATTACATGTATAAATGGGCACAAACAATAACTGTAAAATACATTTTATTATAATTCATAATGACTTGTACATTGGCATAATGGCAAATTTAAGGTATATAATTAAAAACATTAATAAAAACAAAATAGAACCTGAAAAAAGACCATTTGTTAGATGTCCCCACTCTCTAACTTTACACTTTACCATGAAATATCATTATTAAAATTCTACAGAGATTTTTTTTTTTTTGCATTGTTGTATGACTCCATATCCCATCTATATTTTAAAAATACTTTTTTCATAAGAAATCTTGAATTGTGACGGGCAGGGTGTGCGAACCAAAAGGAAGCGATCACGCCAAGTCTCAGGGAAAAAGGATGGTTTAATAGAAAGTGTGCAAACCTAAAACCCGTGCAATAGATCCAAATTAAGGATATAATGACCAGCGGTCAACTGATACAAAGACAAGACATATATAGACAAACAAACGACCCTCAGGTGAGACGGATCACGGGCTCCGCCCACCTGAGGGACGCACATGACGTCACCAAACAACGAAAACAACAGCCGCTGTGGACAGAGGCGGCCGGTAGGGGGCTGCCTCACCGTGACAGACCCCCCCACCAAGCCGCACTCCCCTCCACTGGGTGTGTGGCACACAGCGGCTGCACACAAAACACGAAGGGGCAGGAAGGCAGAGACAGGCAGGAACACACCTCCTGCCGTCCGGGAGCTGGAACATAAAAACACACAACATTAAACAGCTCACCTCCCCGGGCGGGACCCTGGACCGACCGGGCCGTTAACACCACAAAACCACGCCCCAGTCGGTCACAGGGCCCTCACGCCCTAATCGGCCTTCAGCCGGTGAGCCCCACAAGTGTGAGGACGAGGGGCTACGGCTCCTCTCGTCCCTCGTGTATGTGTGTGTGTGCAGGCTACCTCTCCAAGGCGTGGCTACTTCACCTCCTGGACCTACCTCCTCCCAGAGCTGACCCCTGCCTTCTGCTAGGGGTCACCCCAGCCTCCTGGGGAGCCAACCCCTCCCGGGGCCTCTCATCTCAAGGTGGACTCCTCCACCCAACCCAGGAGCGCCAGAGACCGAGGCCCAGAGCACCCCCGACGCGGGCTAGGGAGCAGCCCCAAGGGCCTCCTGGTCACCCCGGGCAGGAGGGAGGATCTCCCATCCCCAACAGGAGCTTTTCAGACCGGAGCCCCATGGTCCCCAAACATCCGGGGGCCCCAGCCCTCTAGGGAGGGGCTCTTCACGACCGGGCTCCGGTCACCCCACAACACAAGGGGGCTCCTGCCAGGTGGAGACCCCCACAAGGTCCAGGAACACTGCCAAGGAGAAGCACCTGCACAGAAAACACACACACACACCAAAGCGCCCTACCCTATTCAGAGCCTCCCTCGGGAGCGACGCCCTCCGTGCCACACCCCATGGCACGGGACCACAGCCGGTCCCCCCCCAAACACACATTCAAGGGGAGGAGCATGCGTGGAATTACACGCAAACAATTGACAACACGCTAGGACAAAACGCACACGCTATTACTAAACAAACAAAAACGGTGCACAAACAGACAGACGGGACCAACACATGCGTGCTCGACATACACAATGACGCGCGCCGCTCAGAGTCGCAGTCACTCCCCACATTTAACACAAGACACACGGGGAGCGAGGCGACAGTGACGAGCGGCGACCGCGTCACACACAAAACACGTAACATTAAACAACGAGCACGCACACTGATCCACACATCCGTCGACATGAACACACGTTTCAACCAACACAAAACACGAAGAGCCTTTCCAGGGAAGACGCCCTGGTCCTCGCCGTGCCACAAACACAGACACGGCGGAGCTCTTCAGACAAACTAACAAACAACAGACACAAAGAGTTTTCCCAGGGCAGACAGCCCTGGTCCTCGCCGTGCCACAAACACAACACAAAAGCACGGCGGAACTCTTCACAAAACACCACGCAGACAAACACTTACCACGAGACATGACCACGAACGAAGGAGAAAGTAAAAGAGACTCGGCGGCTTCCGAAGGGTGGCTGGTCATTCTGTGACGGGCAGGGTGTGCGAACCAAAAGGAAGCGATCACGCCAAGTCTCAGGGAAAAAGGATGGTTTATTAGAAAGCGTGCAAACCTAAAACCCGTGCAATAGATCCAAATTAAGGATATAATGACCAGCGGTCAACTGGTACAAAGACAAGACATATATAGACAAACAAACGACCCTCAGGTGAGACGGATCACGGGCTCCGCCCACCTGAGGGACGCACATGACGTCACCAAACAACGACAACAACAGCCGCTGTGGACAGAATATTTAAGTTAAAATACACATTTTAGTTGTGTCCCTAGGTTTTCACTCAGTCCTGTTACCATATCACATTACCCCATCTGAAAAATTTGAAAAGTTCCACACATCACATGTTCAACAGGAAATTGCATCAGTTGGATCTTTTGAAGGTCATGGGAAGACCAAAAGTAAGTTTTCTCCTTGTCTTTTTCTGTATATTTGATCATATTGTAACTATGACTGAGGAGATCAATCTTAATGTGATGTCCTGTTACCTAAATTAATTCTTAGATGTAATTTGTTTATTTTTAAAATACACATTTTGGGAAAATCACTAGGATGTGCTCACTGTCCTCATGCTATTACTATAGCCACAATGTAGCTATATTTCATGTTTTTGCTAATTCTATGCTAAAAACTCTGTCCTGTTACTTTCAGTCCTGTTACTCATATAAAGAGTAACAGGACTGAGTGCCTGTAACAGGAGTGAGTAGAGGCCTCTGGTTTATTGATTTATTATTGTGAATATTACATACATTATGTAATACTATTTAGCCTTTTTAAAGGTTTTACATGAAATTAGTTAAGATTCAGTTTCACAATATGGATACCATACTTACAGGGTGCCAATCCACCACTAAGTGCTGCAGAAAAGCAGCGACGCTATCGTGCTCAACGTGATGTTGACCCAGAGAGGAGAGAAAGATATTTAGAGAAGGAACAAGAAAAATACAGGGAAGACCTAGAATCAGGCAGGAAGAAAATAATCAGTAACCTAAGTGATAGAGGAAAGCGCAGACAACGCAAAAAGTGGAGGGAAACATATCATAGAATCAAGGACATGAAAGATGCTCTACAACATCTCATCACCCCTCCACACAGTCCCCAGATATCACCAGCACAAGCTGGACATCCACAACCAACCACTTCCAGGTGCAGTTTATACAATGCATCTGTAACGACCACTGTTCGGTCACTGAAGCAGTCGGACACAGGGGCTTGCTTTCCACTGTTTATTCTGAAACAGATTTTATTATGCGTTTATCTTCTCTTGCATAAGACGGCTGCAGACTTCACAAGCGTCCATCCCAGAGCTCTCACTCGTCTGATAATTTATGCCGTATAACTGTACAAAACGCACGTGATCGTATAGATTGTTCTTACTAAAAACACCGAAATTACAGATGAAAAGCATTTTCTTAATGCACACAAAATGAACATGTTGTAACACACACAATACACCTACACAATTGTGGAGGGAAAATTGACAAACTAACACACCTGAAACACATTTTATCATGCGTTTATCTTCTCCTGCATAAGACGGCTGCAGACTTCACAAACTGGGTAATAAAAATATCAGAAATTATACGTTTAATCAACTTTCGCCAACGAAGCCATCAAACACGGCTCAGGTAACTGGAGCACGTGCGTCGACAATATAGCAAAGTTAACTTTCTCAACTTTTAGTTTTGTTAATCAAATTTACTCACTAAAAAGGGACAATATGTTTATAAAATGTATTCGAAAAGTGTTTTAGAGCTTTTAGCTAGGTATTAACTAAATTTTATAATATATTAATGAGAAACTGCAGCAGCTACACACCATCCATCCCAGAGCTCTCACTCGTCTGATGGAGGTACGGTAACAGCAAAGGGACACAGTCTGCAGTGACGTCAGAGCGAGAAGAGAAAAGCTTCCCAGAACCATTATGAACATTTTATAATAATGAAGCCATTTTGGTGAAACTCACTATATATATATATATATATATATATATATATATATATACATATATATATTTTTTAACCCTGTTACACATCAACTGTCCAAGAAAATGTGTAAGGGAGGCTATAGGGCAAGTGTGTATATTTGTTGGAATGTGAAAATGTTGTGCATAGTGTTGCAAACATTGAAGGCAGAAATGTCAAGCAGAACTAGACTTCAATTGTCAATAAAATGGTGTTAGCTAGCAACAACCACATTTTAGAATGTTTTGGAGATGCCCAATGATGTTCCACCAATTCCATCTGTGAGTGACTGGCAGACAAGGCTGGTCTGAACCAGGGTCTGGTTCAAGTAGCTTGCAAAGAAGCAGTGGTGTTTATTTAATCCCCATATAGAGGAATTTACAGGAACAAACTAAGACATACAAAAAAAACAAAATGTGATAGTTCACAAAAGACTCAAATCAATTGTCAGTTCAATCATCAAGATACTTGCTACTTTTAGCATTAGGCCTACCTGCTCTGCCACCAGAAAAAAAAAACCTCTCTTCCCAAACAATTCACATCAGGCCTTTTATAGTCCTACCCCAGAGTGGTGTGATGTCACTTCCTGTATTTTTGGCGGGAAATCCAACCAATAAATCATATGTGTCTTCATTTGGTTATTAACTTAGAATATCATGAAACCAATGTCCATATTTGTATTGTGTACATCGTGGTGGAGGGCAGCTCTATCACACCATCCACCATGAGGATGCATCAGGCAGTGACCATAACCCGAGGAGAACTGACATACAGGGATGTCAGCTGCATGTGCACAGCCAAACAAAACCTGACCTGTGACTGCTTTAATGCAAAACATTTCAAATTCAGTAATCAGACGACAAAATAAAGTTTGTTAAAAGACTTTGATAGCTGCCATGAATGGCTGAGGAGAGTGAAGTCTCTATCCATGACTGCTGACCTGATCCTTTCTGAAGATTCTTTGGTGACGGGACATGGTAAAAATGCAGCAAATCTAAGTGCAGATCTCAGGTAGGCTCTATGGTTCAGACACTCATATTTCTTCAACACCTATCCAAACTCCAATAATCCATTTAGATATTTTACAATAGTGAAATGTCACTGCCAGAATGGATAACGGTTTAATGAAGGAAAAGCAACTGATGTTAACTCAAAATTAATGTATTTTCAGACTCTCCTGGAGAAGCACATGGATTTTCTATCTTCTCGTGGATCACCTCCTACAGGATGAGTCGGACATGGAAAAAAGACTTCTCACCGTTCTTGTTAGAAACCTACTATTTACATGGAAGGTATTAAAAATGTATTTATACTAGGTTTAATAAAACATCCATTTTGCTAGAAAGTAATGTGTGATGTCTTATATGTACAGAAACTGAACACAGAGGAGGGAAAAAAGATGGAAACCATAACTGACCAGGTCACAGGAGCACTCAATAAATGTAGCAGGAATGTGTGTAACGTGTTCAGGTGAGTGTGCTGTTTAAGGGGTAAGCTTGCAGTTGTTTCTGGTGTTAATAATGTGAATCATAGTTGATGTTCTAATTAATAACCAGAAATTGTAATGCTGGAAACATACCAGAACACAGATTCATGCAGACCTAAATGAGAGTAGTTAAATAATTAGAGTGATTCTGTAAAACAGTGCAGGGATGAAAATCAGGAGATCAGCAGCAGTACAGAAACGGGAGGTTCAAACGAGTCACCACAGGCAGTCCAAGCTGTAATATCCAGAAATCAGACAAAACCAGGCATATATACAAAAGGGAAAATCCAATAGACAGAAAAACGAGACCAACCAGATAAAACCATACAAAGAATGCACAGAAAAGAACACTCGGTATGCTTAAAAAAATTTTCTTACCAATACTTTACAATGCGTGACTGAGCTACATAGTACCTGCTAATGGGAAAATGGTGGAAATCAGTATATAGGGGAGGAGGTCTCGAGCCAGCAACACTGAGCATGATGCATGATATATATATATATATATATATATATATATATATATATATATATATATTATATATTATATATATATATATTATATATATATTAGGGGTGGGGTGGGCATAGATTAATTTTTTAAATCTAGATTAATCTCACTGAAATCTTAAAATTAATCTAGAATAATCTATATTAAAATGGCTCATATGCGTGCTACCCAAGTACCAAGTAATGACTAAAAGTCAGTTTTTGAGATAGGGTTTCTTAATACAGAGGGTGCATTAGACCAGGGGCTCATCTCCTGTTTCCAAAATGCATCAATGACTGCTTGAGGAAGCTGTTCTACTTTGATACTTGAAGAAAAAAAAACATGCTCAATAAAATGTTGGCTACTCGTGTTCAACGGTTTATTCAGTTAAACATGAATTTGTAAGCCTACATACTGTACATTAATAATATGTTTATTCAGCTAAACATGATATTTGAAATGTAAGCCAACATTTAGTACATTTAACCTCACGGACGTAATTTTCAAAAGTCAGTTTTGGTCCTCTGTAGTTTTAACGGTTAAAAAGAAATATTTAAATAGCGACGAATCTAGCGCTAGGACCATGCAGAAAACGACCGCTCCGAGTTCCGCTCCGGTAACATTTTACGTTCGTTGTTTTAGCATGTCGTTATGGAGCATTCTTCAAACACACACAGATATTAACAATATTCACATCTCTGTTATAGGATCACTCCTATGCTCTGCCTTCATCCAATGAGGATCTGAGGGCCAGACTCAGGGAAGCCTTGGCTAGGGTGGAGAGTCTGGAAAGGGAGAGGAGGAATGCAAAGGACAGAGAGAAGAGGGCAAAGAACACTGTGAGTGGTCTTTTGGAGGATCTCAGGATGAAGAAACTGATTAATGAAGATTTGAAAGAGCAGCTCGATATATACTCAGGTATAAACAAAACATTTTTTCTGGATTTTTAACTGTTTTAGATATTGATTGATTTTGTAGTTGTGTTTAAGAATAAGTAAAAAAACGAATAAATAAAATCAACAAATATTAATTTACCAATAAACTCTAAGTGATGCAAAAAATATAAAGGAAACTAAGAATAAACTATCAAAATCCTAGTTGATAAAGCAATAAAGCACAAATCGCTCCAACAGTGACTTACTAATTTGCCTGTGCTAATTGACTTTCAGATCTTCCAATACAACTTCTAACTAAACAGGGCCATGAGTACACAAAAACCCAAAGAGAGTTTGCCATCACTCTGCACTTGCATGGTCCGAAGGCGTACACCTATCTAAGACAGACTTTAAACCTCAACCTTCCACATCCTCATACATTGCAGAGGTATTTTTTTATTTTAAATCTTTTCCATTTTAGCTGTGCATTTTATTGTATCTTGTTTTTACTGAAAAAATTTAAAGGTGGACATTTCCACATTTATTATTAATAGTAGTTGCTAACTCTGACTAGTGAAAAGCCAAAAGAAAATCTTGTCCATGGCACCTGCAGTAAAGGCTTTTCTTTTTTGCCAAGGTGGATGAGCTCTGTGGATTGCAGGCCTGGGCTAAACATGGTCATGCTGAACATGTTGAAGCAAAAACGGGACCAAGACCCAACCAAATATGGTCATGTGTGTCTTATGTTGGATGCCATGGCCATTAGAAAACATGTCCAGTATAATCCCCACACTCAGCAGATGATAGGACTTGTGGATATGGGGGATGGTTTAAATGAGACCGATGTTGCTACAGAGGCTCTTGTTTTTATGGTGGTGGGCCTACAAGGCCATTGGAAAGCTCCAATTGCCTATTACCTGACCAAATGCCTGTCACCAGACACCCAGGAAGTTCTTCTTCTTCATGCAGTGGAGGAACTGCATAGGTGTGGCATCAGAGTGACATGTGTGACAATGGATGGGCATGCCTCAAATGTCCGCATGTGCAACCTACTTGGATGTCTTCTAAAAGGAAACCCGGCTGAGCCTCTAAAGACTTTCTTCCCACATCCAGTGACTGGTGAGAGGGTCTTTGTGATGATGGATGCATGCCACATGTTGAAGCTTGCAAGAAATATGCTTCAGGCTTACAGCCCAATTACCAGCAACAATGGCCAAATCAACTGGAGTTACATTGTTAATCTGAATCATGTCCAATCTAAAGAGCAGTTACATGCTGCCAACAGAGTGACGGAGAAGCATGTAAACTTTGATTCTCAGAAAAAATATATTTATATAGATAAATAGATAAATAAATAAATAGATATTTTATTTATTATTTCATATATTGATGATGTGTGTGTACATATGTTCATAAATGTTAATTACTGTAAATATAAAAACGGAATCAATTGTATCATAGGTTGACATTTTTTTATTCAGAAATTACAATTAAAATATAATGAAAAGTCATAAATGTTGTCTTTGGTGATTGTTTAATTTCCAAATATATTAACGTTTATATGTGAGTGGGTCGATGACGAACATTAGCTAAAAATACTTTGTAGAAGAGCACTTTCTGAAGTTCGCTCCATTCACTTGCATTAGCCTTACTGGCACATATGCCCTCACCAATATGGCGGACGCTGTTACGTATCGCAGCAGCGGGCTGCCCCGCTCGATGAGGCGTCTATGTATATTGTCTATGGCAACAAACGCCAATCCTGATTTCCTGCAGAACGCCACATCTCCACTCATCCAATCACAGCGCACCACCACATACTGTATGTAAACATCATAGAACGCGACCTGTTGAGCCGCCCGGCATTTCTTGTAGCCTACTTTGTTAAAATATATCTCGTTTTTCACTCTCAAAGTCCGCTAAAATGAACGGTTTTGATGGTATAGAGGAGCCTGTTCGTATAGCAGTTATACTATTTATATTAATAGTTATACTATTTTCACTATTACTATATGTCAGTAACGGGTGCGAGGGAGTCGAGGATGCAAAGACGAGGTGCGTTCAAAGGCTACGTTTATTGAGCTTGACGATGGACACACTCACGGCGTCTTGAAACAGCTGTCAATCACACGGAACAGTAAACGCTCACGGCGCATCATAACACCAGTAGAATACTGACCTTCCTTTGAGCTAGTTGAGAATCTGGAGCATTACAATTGTTGGTTCGATTAAACTCACAAAATGGCCAGAAAAAAAACAACTTTCAATTGAAACCCGACAGTCTATTCTTGTTCTGAGAAATGAAGTCTATTCCATGCGAGACATTGCCAAGAAACTGAAGATTTCCTACAATGGTGTGTACTACTCCCTTCAGAGGAGAGCACAGACAGGCTCTAACCAGAGTAGAAGGAGAAGTGGAAGGCCCCGCTGCACAACTGAGCAAGAAGACAAGTACATTAGAGTCTCCAGTTTGAGAAATCAACGCCTCACAGGTCCTCAACTGGCAGCTTCATTAAATAGTACCCGCAAAATGCCAGTGTCAACGTCTACAGTGAAGAGGCGACTCCGGGATGCTGGCCTTCAAGGCAGAGTGGCAAAGAAAAAGCCATATCTGGCTAATAAAAGAAAAAGATTAATATGGGCAAAAGAACACAGACATGGGACAGAGGAAGATTGGAAAAAAGTGTTATGGACAGATGAATCAAAGTTTGAGGTGTTTGGATCACACAGACGAACATTTGTGAGATGCAGAACAACTGAAATGATGCTGGAAGAGTGCCTGACACCCTCTGTCAAACATGTTGGAGGTAATGTGATGGTCTGGGGTTGCTTTGGTGCTGGTAAAGTGGGAGATTTGAACAAGGTAAAAGGGATTTTGAATAAGGAAGGCTATCACTCCATTTTGCAACACCATGCCATACCCTGTGGACAACGCTTGATTGGAGCCAATTTCATCCTGCAACAGGACAATGACCCAAAGCACACCTCCAAATTATGCACAAACTATTTAGAGAAGAAGCAAGCAGCTGGTGTTTTATCAGTAATGGAGTGGCCAGCGCACCAGATCTCAACCCCATTGAGCTGTTGTGGGAGCAGCTTGACTGTATGTACTTGTGGGAGCGGCTTAGGAAGCATGGGGTGAAATTTCTCCAGATTACCTCAGCAAATTAACAGCTAGAATGCCAAAGGTCTGTAATGCTGTAAGGGAGCATTCTTTGACGAAAGCAAAGTTTAAAGTAGAAAATTATTTCAAATAAAAAAAAACATTATTTCTACCTTGTCAATGTCTGGACTATATTTCTATTCATTTTGCAACTCATTTGATAAATAAAAGTATGAGATTTCAGGGAAAACACAAAATTGTCTAGGTGACCCCAAACTTTTGAACGGTAATATATATATATTATATATATATATATATTTTTTTTTTTTTGACAGTATGGCCATGGTAGATTTGGGCACACCTGGAAAAGAAGAAAGTGGGTTTTTGAAATACTTGGTGTGAGAGAAGATAGGAGAAGGCCCATTCTCAGGCTGGTGAAAAAAAGATCACGACGTCACTTGCTCCCTATAATCAGAAGGCATGTACGTAGAGGATCAACAATTATAAGTGATCAGTGCAGAGCTTACATGGGGGCACTTGAAAATGCAGGATATGCACTTCAGTGTAAACCACAGAAGATGATTTGTTGACCCTCTGAGTGGTGGCCATAAACAACATTTGGAAAGAGCCTGGGCTATCTATAAAGGCCAAATTTGGAGGATGCGAGGGAACAGAACTGTTCCCTCTGTGATACAGAACAGAACTGTTCCCCCCCATCAGGGATCTGACTCCAGTCTGGCTGCTAAGCAACAGCAACAGCATGCAAATAACTCTGGCTATTCACGGACCAACCACCAGGCTGCCAACTGTGTTGGCCAGCAGCATGCTAACAAGCATGCTAAGAGACGTCCCAACAACCAGCTTGCAATCCGTGCCAATCGACAGCTAACTAATAAGCATGCTAATAGGGTTAGCCATCGGGATGCTAACCATGTTGGCCATCGGGGTGCTAACCATGTTGGCCATCGGGGTGCTAACCATGTTGGCCATCGGGGTGCTAACCATGTTGGCCATCGGGATGCTAACCATGTTAGCCACCGAGGCATTAACGGTGAAAGGCAGTCCAAAACGCTGCTGATTGGAGACTCAGTCATCAGAGATGTATGGAGCAACAGTATTAAGGCCTTTTGCTTTCCTTGTGTTACTGTCTGTGAAGTGATACACATGATTCCACACATATTGCATGATAATCCAGCTACGGAAAGACTGTACATGTCGGCTCTAGCGATGTGTACAAACAACAGTCTGAGATTCTGAAACAGGATTTTAACCATCTGCTCGACATTCTGGAGTTTTCCCAGTCTGAAGTGTTCATTTCTGGACCGATACCAACTGCACGTCGGGGCAGTGGTCACTTTACCAGACTGCTGGCTCTAAACAGCTGGCTCACTACAGCCTGTGCACATCGGAAGGTAAACTTCATTGACAATTTCAACATCTTTTGGAGGCGTCCTGAGCTTTTTAAACCTGATCAGCTTCACCCAGACAGGGCTGGGACTCAAATGCTTGTGGATAATCTAATGTATGGAATCACTCACATGCAGAACCTGCACCCAACCGCCAGCAGTAACGTCAGTAATGTCAGTCAAAGGAGCCCACCATCTCCTGTCAGAGAATCTGTCCACAGTCTCAGAGGTAAACTCAAGGAGATTGAAGAGGTTTTGCAACACTACAGTCTGCAGTCTTGTAGGAACTCACCTACTTCTCCTGCACACTCAGTGAAGTCTCAGGTCTGACACACTGGAACCCATTCTCCTAGTCAGTGTTACATTCCAGTTCTTTTAAATGGCCGGTGGCATGGCTCTCAGAATCGAAAAAAAATGTAATCAGAAGAAAACATGAGGGTACAAAACATTGTAACAAACAAAATTTGATCCCAGTGAAATGCACAAGTGATGTAGGCGATGCTGATCAAACACACCAAGTCTTCAAAGTCGCCTTACTAAACGTCCGCTCACTCACAAACAAGTCTTTTATAATAGCTAAATTAATTGAAAATTATTGTCTGGACTTTCTTTTTCTAACAGAGACTTGGCTTCATAGCAATGGAGCAATAGTGCTAAATGAAGCATCGCCTCCCGACTTTAATTATTTTAATGTCTCCAGAGTAAATAAGAGAGGTGGTGGTGTAGCATGTTTTTACCATAAAGCATTCCGCTGTAAGCAGATCTCATTAGGGGAACATCCTACATTTGAATATTTGGCAGTACAACTCAACAGTACTTATTCAGTTCTTTTGATTGTTATCTATCATCCTCCCAGACTACATGCAGATTTTCTTGAAGATTTTGAAGAAATGCTTTCAAGGATTTTAATTGATTTTGATTGTTTTAATTGCTGGGGATTTTAATATTCACATGGATATATCCACAAATCCAATCACTTCAGAATTCATGAGGATGCTTAACTCTTTTGATCTCATACAACATGTATCAGGCCCAACTCATAAGCATGGCCACATTTTAGATTTGATCATTTCTAAACGTATAGAGGTTAATAATACTGAAATTACTGATGTTGCAATCTCTGACCATTTTGGTGTATTTTTCAATATGTCATTATCTACTAGAACACTCAGTGAAAAGCGCACAATAACCAAGCGTTATCTCAGTGCTGGCAGTGCCGTGGCCTTCACAGACATGATAGTCCCTCCCTCCTCTCTCAGAAAATGGGAATGAGCTAGTTAAAACATTCACACATAGAGTTAGGAACTGTATTGATGCTGTAGCACCAAAGGTAACTAAAATTATCTCTGGTAAAATTAAGATGTCCTGGAGAAACACTCCCATCTATTGTAAAATTTAGGCAAGATTGTAGGCAGGCTGAGAGACGTTGGCGAAGGTCTAAATTGCAAGTACATTTTGATATTTATAAAACAACATTGCAGAATTACAACAGTGAAGTGAAATCAGCAAGGAAAAACTATTTCTCTACCTTAATCAATTCATCCAATAATAACTCAGCTGTCTTGTTCAGAAGTATAGATCAGCTAGTAAACTTCACCTCCTGTGTCTTCCCTGAGACTGTTTCAGTTGAAAAATGTGAGGAGTTTGCTATATTTTTTAGGGACAAGATTACTAGTATAAGGCAGAACATAGCAACAAGCACTAATAGACCATCAACCCTTACATCAGTTACTCAGCCTAACTTTAATATATCTTATTTCCAAGAAGTTGACATGGTAACACTACTTGATCAGGGTACCTGCGGGTCCTTAAAAAGTCTTATATTTAGTTTTACATATTCAAGGTCTAAAAATGTCTTAAAATGTCTGGAATTTTAGGAGTGGAGGCATTAAGTAAGTGTGTTGCTCAGTTTTTCTGTTTTATTTTACCGATGTATATCCCACAATAATTATCATTTCCGCAACGGCCGTATACTCCACCTGCTAAATGGCAGTAGTACGTCACCTAACGGGGAAACAGCAGACGATGCTTTAGCTGCCAGCACGCTGCTTTTCTTATTTGAGGGCTGCGGCGGGAACAATAATACAAGGATGCAGACATGGGTAAATGTCCATTCAATGAAGTGGCTGGAGGATGAAAAATATTGTGGCTGGCTGAAACCTTCCAGTGATTCGTATGAGGCGCGATGTGAACTTGTAGAAAAACATTCAAACTTAGTACAATGGGCTGTAAAGCGCTGGATTCTCATATGAAATCTGAAAAACACAAGCGATATGATGGCACTCGTAAAAGTAATATGCATATCAAGTAATTAGCTGCTAACTGCAGGTTAACTGTAAGTGCCAAAAATGATTTGTCTACTGTGTAGTGCGACCAAACGTTCATATTTCCCGGGATGTATTTCACGTCCTGTCCCGGGTTTTTTTTTTAAGTAAGGAAATGTCCTGGTTTTTAAATTACCTTCATTGGACCATTCCAATTTAAATGTACAGGCACTAGGGCACTGCGCACGGCGCTGCATGTGCCGAAATCCCTGAGCCGCTTCAAGCCTGGTTTATACTTGACGCGTCGCGACTGGCGCGAGGTCGTGCACCCCCAACCCTTTAAATCTGCATTTATTTGAGATTTAAAAATGTGCAGATACCCTGTTGATGTGATCTCATCACTAAAATTCTCTACTTGTGAACTGGACCCTTTACCCACATGCTTTTTCAAGCAGGTTCTGAGCTCATTAGCAAATGAAGTTCTAATGATTGTTAATCAGTCTCTGCAATTGGGTGAATTCCCAAAAAAATTTTTTTTTAATTCTTAATAATTATCGACCTATATCTAACCTTTCCTTTCTTAGCAAAATAATTGGAAAAGTAGTGTCAATCCAGTTGAATGACTATGTCAAAGTAAATCAAATAAATGACACTTTTCAATCTGGTTTCAGAGCTCTCCACAGCACTGAAACAGCCCTAGTTAAGGTAGTAAATGACTTGAGATTGAATAAGGATGCAGGCAAACTCTCAGTCCTTTTTCCGCTAGATTTAAGCGCCGCTTTTGACACTGTTGATCATGAAATACTTCTTGATCGACTACAGAGCTGGGTAGGCCTTAGTGGCTTAGTCTTAGACTGGTTTAGATCATACCTAACCGGGTGTGATTACTATGTAGCATTAGGTACCTCTTCCTCCACACGTCAAAAAATAACTTGTGGCGTCCCCCAAGGATCAATTCTTGGGCCGTTACTATTCAACCTATATATGCTTCCGTTACCACACATCATTATTAAACATGGTATTAGTTATCATCCATATGCAGATGACACTCAACTTTATATTTCGCTAGAACCTAAAGCCCTAAAATCAATTTGCTCACTGTTTGACTGCATAGATGATATACAGACATGAATTTCTGACAACTTTCTGCAGTTAAATAAACAGAAGACAGAGGTTCTTGTTCTTGGCAGTGATTCACAAAGGAATGATGTCCAGACTTATTTAAATCAAATGAATCTGAATGCCAGACAATGTGTTAAGAACCTGGACGTCACCTTTGATAATGAGCTCAGCTTCAAATCACACATCATGACTACATGCAAGACAGCTTACTTTCACCTTCGAAACATCGCTTAGGTCCGAGATATGCTCTCTCCTGCTGACAGTGAAAAACTTGTCTATGCATTTATCACATCAAGGCTAGATTATTGTAACGCTGTTCTATCTGCTCTTCCAAAGAGCTCTATTTCACACCTACAGCGAGTTCAGAACACGGCTGCAAGGGTTCTGACCTGCAGGAGAAAGGGAGATCATATTACACCGGCACTCCACTCACTGCACTGGTTACCTGTCAGCTTTAGAATAGATTTTAAGGTTCTAGTCATTCACAAGGCAAACCAGCCAATGACCAGCCCATTTTATGTGTTTCAAGCGCCGATCACTGCATAAAATACGTATGAAACACATATAAAATGGGCACAACACGTATGCCTACTACAAATACAACGTTTATTCTTTAGTGCGAAGAAGTAAGCATGAAATGTGTTTGAAATACATATAAAATGTGTGACACCCTGAATGTGTAGTCACATTAAAGTAATTATTTATTTCCTATTTTATTTGTATATTCTCTTGGTTTGTGTATATCAGGGGTCACCAACCTTTTTCAAACTGGGAGCTACTTCTTGGAGATCAATTATTGCGGAGGGCTACCAGATGAATTCGCATCAATCTAACGAAAAGTTGTTGAGCGGGGAGGGGGGGGGTGGTGTGCGAGTGTCAATTGCTAAGCGGGAAGACCGCTAGCAACCGCGGACAATCTATAATAGTAGCAAAAACATAAACGATGCAGCGCTTTGGTGCATGGCACTATAGTGAGCTATTTTTAAAACAAGCCCGCGGGCGACTCGTGACGTCCTCGCGGGCACCACGTTGGTGACCCCTGGTGTATATATTTGTTATTGTATTGTTATTTAATGCTTCCAGCCCTGTAGGGGGAGCTAGACTCAAGGGGGCGGGCGCTAGACTGTGGCTTAGATGGGCAGCGGGAAATGGTTTTCAGATGAATCTGAGAACTCAAACCGAACACACTGTCTCATGTGTCGTTTGTTGATCCTGTTTCCCAGGTAGGTAAAAATGTGAAAGTGTACAGATATAAAAGTGTACAAAGTAGTATAGTAAGATTTGACGAGTATATGTGTATGTGTGTAAAGATTAAACTGTGTTGAATGAGTCGCTATAGCCACATGCGTTGGCAGACGTTCAGGCTAGCTAGCGCTAACAATTTTAGCCTGCTTGTCACTATCCCCCGTCCTCTCATTAGTATTAGTCACCCGGCAGTAACTGTGCGCATCGCTATTGTGTTCACTTTGGTTAGTCTCTGGTTAGTCATATATGTCCTAGCTATGTGCCTGGCTGCCACCATTACACGCACGCGTTTTTCAGCAGCACTAGTAACTAGTAACCATGTGCTTGGCTATCGCCATTTTGTATTAAAACTCTTGTTTCGGCAGTTGTACGTTTGAATATAATAAATGTGTTTAGATTAAATATGTGTAACAGAGAAAATGTGTAAATAAGGTTAGATTAAGCTGTGGTGAGTTTTTGTATTGTGTTAGTAATATTTTCTATAAAATGAGTCTATTTGGCCATGTTAAGCCAAGCTAGAGCCTCTGCCAAACGAGTGGTTGTTTTATTTTATTAACTATTGGTCCTGTTGACATTCGGTTCGATTCTACTTGTATACTTTGGTCAGTTTTGTATGTTCAATGCAGATACGGTGCGGGAAGCTCAGTTTAACCAGTGTTTGATGTGGGTTGTCAGTGTATTTGGTGCTGTGTGATCGGCAAATGGAGTGGTTTGTAGTGAATGTGTATGTGATGGTATATGTATGTATATGTGTATATATATATATATGTGTGTGTGTGTGTGTGTGTGTATATATATATATATATATATATATATATATATATATATATGTATATATATGTGTATGTGTATATGTATAGATATGTGGGTGTGTAATTATATATCTACATTTTATGCATATATACATATGTTCTTGAATACATATTTTATTCAATTATTAATTCTAGTATAATTAACATGGTTAAATAAACTATTATTTATAGTATAATAATTAATGTTGAGGATAAGATGTATTAGTACCTTACTGGTTTCTGTGATTTGTATCACTATTTGTAGTGTTAAGAGAAGCTGAATGTATTCTTGTGAGTGTATGTGACATGCAGATGTTATTATGCAGAGTTGTGTTAAACTGCAAAATGGAGAAAATAACAGACCAAAGGTAAAGAAAAGAGAATGTTTTGTATGTTTAATAAAGAAAAAAAAGAGATGAATCTGAGAACTCAAACCGAACACACTGTCTCATGTGTCGTTTGTTGATCCTGTTTACCAGATCCCATCCATAACTGCTACTACCCTACCCACACACCTGGGGGGTGTAACAAATGGGCTAGTCAGTGTCTGGTTTGCCTTGTGAAAATCGCACAACACGTATGCCTACAATGAGCACATTATTGTAGTTTATGCTTTAGTGCGATGAAGTAAGCATAAAATGCGTATGAAACTCATAAAATGGGCTAGTCATTGTCTGATTTGCCTTGTGAAAATCACACAACACGTATGCCTACTACAAGTACAACGTTTATTCTTTAGTGCGAAGATTTATTTCAGTTAGAATGTTTAGCGCGATTCAAACCAAAAGATTCATACCTATTCAGCATAGGAATAATTACCTTCGCGCTATAAAAAAAGATAGTTTCACGGGTTGTAACTTTTGAATTGCTTCTTGAAGCTGTGATATACAGATGAGCTGGCCAAGCTGGTTTTCTGTGGAAAGGAATGTGTATGTGTATGTTTCCCCGTGCACTTACTGCGCCATCTGCTTGTCTAAATAAACGTTACGTGTGTACTGGAAGCCGGAATTCTGTCTCGTCCGTCACCGTCCGCCACACGTGACATATATAATATATGTACTTCTTGTGGGTGTGGCTGTTCACCTGTCTTGTTAGTGCAATGTGTTACACGCGGTGCTCATTGTGTCAAGTAAATCTTAAATTCAAGCACATGCTGAAGAACCTGTCCCACCCCATGCACCACTCACTGTCAGCACTGAGCAGCTCCTTCAGCGCCCGGCTGCTGCACCCGCGCTGTGTGAAGGAGAGATATCGCAGGTCCTTCCTTCCACACGCCGTCAGACTGTACAACAGCCACTGCTCTCCATAGCTCATACTGTACGACAAACTGCTCACTGTACTTTTCTGCTCTTACTGTTCTACCATGTGCAATATTTAAACTACCATATGCAATATTTAAATTTAGAACTACATACATTGCATATATATTTATACTCTTTATTTATTTCTCTGTATTTCCTGACACTATTCTCTGCTGCTGTAACAATGCAAATTTCTCCGCTGAGGGATTAATAAAGGATTATCATATCTTGTCTTATTTCCTTATGAGCAGAAAGTTCGGTTTTCTTATAGAGCCGCTCTAGTTTCCGTCCTTTGGCCTTCAAAAGCCGAAGTTCGGGTGTAAACCAAGGGGCTGAATTTGTGAAAGTTACTGACTTAGTTTTTAGTGGGGCTAGTGAGTCCAGAATGTACAGAAGTACAGAATGAAGTCCAGTATTATAGTGAGCAACAAGATCGTTGAGGGTGATTAGGTGATGAGTGTCAGATATGGAGTTAATACTGGAGGAGAGAGAATCTAAATTAATGTCCTTAATATTTCGGAAAGAAATGAAACGGGGAAGTTTGGCAACATTTAGCGAAAGACTGACAATGAATGAGAGGAGGAAATGGTCGGTTATTGGGAGTTCATCAGTTGTAAGGTCCAGAGGAGAGACACCTGAGCAGCAAATTAAGTCCAGAATGTGACCCTTGGAGTGAGTGGGAGCATCAGTGTACTGCTGAAAGCCAAAACCCTCAAGACAACACATAAAATCTTTGGTGAGAGGGTTATTTATGTTGTCCATGTGTATATTAAAATCACCCAGCACGATGTTATTTGGTGACAGGGTTGACAGGTGTGTGAGTAGAGTGGCGAAGTCATTTAAAAATGTACTGTTGGGTTTTGGTGGACAATAGATGACTGTAAATATGGTCGGGGTAGATCCAGACAGTTTACATACAGTCAGATAAAACGAGGAGAAGGTAGGAACAGATACTGGTGAGACTTTCCACTTCTCACTGTGAATTATCACGAGACCACCTCCTCGGCTGGTGTCACGTAAACAAACCCCGGTGGAGTCGATTCATTGCGTTGTGTATAGTCGTTGGTTAATTGCCAGGTTTCTGTTAAACAGAGAAAGTCAAACTTACGGTCTGTGATGAGATCTTGGATGAAATGTCCCTTATTCGTGAGTGAGCGGATGTTAAGCAGACCAAAGTTGACAGTGGAGTTGGGAAATTATGTAGCTGGGGTGTTAGCCAGGCTAGGCAGGCTAGCACCCTGTGGTCAACAGTCCGACCTGTGTTGCATCGGGGTCGGCGAGAAATGGACCAGATAGACTTTATTGCCTTTGATGAGTCTTCATGAACATTCCGACGGGACCCACGGTGGATGTATCTCCGGCGAGGAGTGAAGATTATGTCCGGGTGTAGCAGTAGATCTGATGGAGCAGCAGACCGACTGAATTGGAAATGGAGAAGCTCAGCAACAGAATACTGAAGCGGACCCATTTCAGGTTCGTGAATAAGTTTGTGGATAAGTGCCAGCAGAATCCAGACAAACGCTGTCCAGATGTGAATCTTGCTAGTTTGCTAGATTGCAGTTAAAATTGCGGGTCGCGTTTGACATAGGTATAACACTTCTTCTAGAATAGCAATAGTCCAGCCAGACAATGTAGGCTTGCTTTAAAATATTTAAAAGATTAGGAGAAAATACTTTGGACAAAACTTAGTTAAGCGGTAAAACTAGCAATTTTTCAGGTGAGCAGCGGCAGCAAGTCGCGCCAGCGTTCACTCAGCTCCTCATATAACAGGACTCAGGTCACATCTGAAGAACAAGACTCAGGTCACACCTGTATATCATCTGATAACTTGCCAATATTATGTCAATGGACAAAGGCAGCCTCATTGACATTGCATATGTATGTGTCAATCGATAGTGACACCTAAGCTTTTTCAGGTAGATTTTTACTCCAATTTTAATTTACTTGGAATTTTAACCAAGAAGAAACACAACAGTATTGACATCATCTGGATTAAAAGATATATATAACTGAGTATCATCTGCATAGCAATGAAAGAAAATATCATGCCTATTGTGGCACTATTGAATAGTAATATACATGGAAATAGTAGCCCCCCATTTAATTTTAATGTCTAAGGTCATTCTTTTCTGTAATTTAACAGCTTAATATATTTCACCAGTAGAGGGTGCTTGGTACCATATTCACCACTAACTGCCGCTCTGACCGACAGAAGTAGTCGGCCAGTCAGTAGCGAACGCACCGAGTGGTAACCTGCTGTTTTCTCTGTTGTGCAGACAAAATAAATATGTTGCACCTGGGATGAGTTGGCCCATCATTTTCAGAAATGTAACATATTTTGGTGAGCCAGCCAGGAGGTGGCGCTGGTGAGTCAACACCATCACCAACCCCCTCCCTTCCCAAGAGACGAACCATAAAAAAAAAATTATTTTAATAATAAAATTTAAAAATGGAAGTAACACAGCTTCTCAAGTGATCAAGTGAGTGCAGCCTTGTGGCAGTTGGAGAGAGACCTTCTCGTGGACGTATGCAGGCGACTGAAGTGTTCTGGCCTGGACAGTGAAGAGTCTCAACACAAGACCAAGAGGACACTCATCAGGTTAGCAGAGTGCATGTTTGATGAGATAGAGAAAAATGAAGAAGTAGATCAGGTGGAACAGTTTTATACAGACACAGCCATGTACATCCAGAGCCTAAGTGAAGAAAAGAGTCAGCTAGAAGAGGAACCCCCAGTTAAAGAGAAAGATCCTGTGAGCACCATTCCACGTGCCACCTCAGTCCAGGCAACTCATTATCCACCCAGAACCCGACCAGAGCCAGTACGAACTTTGCAAGAGGTAACTTTGAGGAGGGAGTTTAAAATTTGTGGGCAGATCGGAGAGAGTGGGCAGAAGGATAAATTGTCCTACCTCAGTTTAATCCATCAGATCGAAAATGGGGTTGCAAAAGGACACGCAGAAACTGAAATAGTTGACGCAGTAATTAGGGCCATTAGCCCGGGGATGCCTCTACGAGACACGTTGGAGATAAAACGGGAACTCACACTTAGCAAATTGCTCACCATCTTAAAGGGACACTACAGAGTAGATAGCCCCACAGAACTTTACCACCAGATTCTCAATATTTCACAAGAGTCTAAAGAGACAGCCTTAAATTTTGTATTTCGGGCCATAGAAGTCAAAGAGAAACTGTTATGGAAAGCAGTAAACGAGGGGACTGATGAGCTGTACAGCAGAGCCACAATTCAGCGCAAGTTTCTCCGTTCCATTGAAACTGGCCTGTTTAATGACTCCATTAAGTATCAGTTACTGCCCCTCCTGAGTGACATGACCATAACAGATGAAGAACTGATTGAGAAAGTCAACAAAGCTTCAAAGCTAGAAAACGAAAGGTCTGAGAAACGAAAAAGGGCCACTGCAGCTAAGATCCCCAGGGTACAAGAACTCCAAGCAGAATGCCAGACAGCCTTGACACCTGTTAAGAGTCACTCAAAACCCAGAGAATCTCCCACTACAGTGGCCCTGAAGCCAGTTAAAACTAAAGAGACCAAAGTAGAGACGCAGCAGATCATAGAAGAGCTCCGTAGGGAAATGAAAGAAATGTTTCAGGCTGCTATGGAAACCAGTCCCCCAACTAGAACAATAAAACAAAGACAAAAGAGATGTAAACAGTGCAGGGATGAAGAAAAAGGAGATAACTGCATGCACTGCTTTAAATGTGGTCGAGAAGGTCACTACTCTCGTGGATGCCGAGCACTGAGACTGTCGACGGGAAATGGGGAGGGGCTACTGAGACGGGACCAGCAGTAGTCCAAACCAAACGGTCCCATAATGAACCCTCAAACGCACCACCATCCTCCAATGAGATGCCAGCTACCACCCTATCAGCTGTAACTGAAGTTCATTATCTACCACCCCAACGCAAGTCAAGGTTAGTAAGCCTGGTGGGAAAACGCTGTATTGTGAACTGTTGTATGGACAATCACCCAGTCAAAGTGTTGTGGGATTCAGGGGCACAGTCCAGCATTGTAAATGAAAGCTGGCGGCAAAATCACCTTCCCCACACAGTGGTCAGACCTGTTTCATAAATACTAGAGAATGAGACGCTCACGGTGTATGCTGCAAACGACACTCCCATCCCCTACATTGGCTGGATAGAAGTCAGCTTCAGACTAGACAGTGATGTGTCCCCAGCCAGTGAACTGCAAGTGCCAATATTGGTATCCAGTGACCCGGCCGTGACCAATGAACCTATCATCGGCTACAATGTTATAGAAGCGGTTGTCAGCAGAAAAGAGGTGAAGACTAAAGACGGAAGAAAACAACTTACACACTATGTAAGTAAAGCCTTTGAAATAACAGCACAAACGGCACATAGTGTGGTCAAGCTTGTGCAGAACAGCAGGAGAGACTCAGAGGCAGGTGTGGTAAGGACGGGAGTAAAAAGAGTGCCTTTGCCAGCCAATCAAGTCACCACCGTACATGTAAGGGCACATGTTTCTTCTCATGCTCTGGGACAAGACATGTTGTTTTTAGCTGATGTGGCTCACCCACCACCAGAGGGCATTGTGGTCAATGATGTATTGGTGCAAATTCCAGACAGGAAAGTGCCGTATGTGCCCATCCCAGTGACTAACACCACAGACCACACCATTTACCTAAGGAGTCGTGAAGTGATTGGACATTTGGAACCAATAAAGACTGTATATGCCGCAGACATCCGAACAAAAATAAATGAGCTGACACCTGAGGACAAAAAGAGTATGGAGGTAAAGTCACATCACCTGAGCAACACAGACTCACACGAGTCCCAACAGAGACCAAAGTTATGGGACCCCCCAGTGGATCTTCGACACCTGAACGAGAGTCAACAAATAGCTGTGCGGAAGATGTTGCAGGAGGAATGTGAGGCATTTGCATATGATAGTGATGATGTGGGCTGTATCCCATCCCTTAAAATGCATATCACCTTGCATGACACAAGTCCTGTTAAAAAAACCTACATGTCTGTTCCAAAACCCCTTCACAAGGAGGTGAAAGAGTATTTGCAAGACCTGCTGAACAAAGGTTGGATCACACCATCACGGTCTCCCTATTCGTCTCCTGTGGTGTGTGTTCGCAAGAAGGATGGCACCCTTCGCCTTTGTTGTGACTTCATGGAGCTTAACCGCAAGTCAGTTCCAGATCGACATCTTATTCCAAGAATTCAAGACATGCTGGATGCACTGGGTGGGAGCGTTTGGTTTACAGTGTTGGACCAAGGCAAAGCATACCACCAGGGGTTTTTGGATGAAGAGAGTCGCCCATTAACTGCCTTCATCACACCCTGGGACTCTACCAATGGGTCCGCATTCCCTTTGGCCTGAGTTCTGCACCCGCAGAGTTCCAGAGGAGCATGGAACATTGTATGGCAGGCCTCAGAGACACAATTTGCCTTCCTTACCTGGACGACAACCTGGTGCACAGCAGCAGTTATTCTCTAGGCTACCTAGTGACTGCTGCGAACAGGGTAGTTGACAACAAAGGAAAGTCTTTGTGGCAGCTTGGAGAGACAGCTGACAAGGGGGAATAGACCCCACCGGGGCTGTCATGGCCTAGCTACTCATGATGGCGGCACTTGCGGAAATATACGTGTGTGTGCAACCGTAAGAGCTACAAAGAGACTTAAGAAAACAATACCCCTTGAGTCTGCGAGAGCTGGGGTGGAAGATGAGGAAAAGCTCTAGCACAAAGGTATCCGCCGCGGTTGGAGGTGAGATGCAGGAGTGTGTCTGTGGATGGAAAAAGGTTACATCACTTAGAGGGCTGAGGATTCATCAAAGTAAGAAGAGATGTTTGGAGGTGGTAGTGCAGGGGCACCGCATTGAACAGTACTTCTTACGGAGTAGTTCGAATCAGTCGGTTGAAGTCCAGCGGCAGGTTGTACACCACAGCCCGCAAGATATCAGTACCTCTGTTGCTAAGGAAGTGAACTGCAGTAAAGTCATACAGGATGATGAGTCTGAGGTTCATCAGAGGAGATGCGGAAGGCTGGCGAATGAGAAGGGTCTTGTTCAGAGAAATAAGGTAAAATGGCCCACAGCAGTAGATAAAGCAGGCTGGAGGAGCGTAAATGATGATCTTAGAGGTTTACTGGCTAGTCTGAAAGGGTCAGCAGAGAGTAAATTGAATAGATTAGGTGGAGTCATTTATGAGTATGGATTGGCTAGGTTTGGGAAAGTACAGGTGAGGGAAAAAAGGCAAGAGTCTGTGAAATCTAGGTGACAGGTAGAAATAGCTGGGCTTGTCCAGGACTCGAGAGCTCTGAGAAAACAGTGGAAGAGGGCAATGGATGAGGATAAAGAGGGTATCAATTGGCTACAGAGAGATCTGAAGAGTAGGTTAGCAACTTTAAGGAGGGCAGAGGTGTTAAGGAAAAGGAGAAGGAAGAAGGAACATGCTAGGGCAGCCTTCTTCAGAAATCCTTTTGGGTTTGTAAAGACTTTATTTAGCAAAGAGAAGTCTGGTAGACTAAATGTGGAAAGAAAGGTATTAGAAGAGTACTTTGAATGTATGTATAGCGATAAGGACAAGGAGTTGGAGCTCCCAGCAGACATTCCACCAGTGGGCACAATAGGGGGCTGCATGGATGTCAGCCTCCCAAAGTGGAAGGAGGTGCAAAACGTGGTTAGCCATGCAAAGGCTGGATCTGCGCCAGGGCCTAATGGTGTGACGTATCAAGTGTATAAGAATGCACCTGATGTCCTGAAGTTTTTGTGGAGAATGATGGGCATAATATGGAAAAAAGGGACTATCCCAAAAGAGTGAAGGAGAGCAGTGGGCATCCTGATTCCAAAAGAAAAGGATTCCAAGGAGATAGAGCAGTTTCGACCAATAAGTCTCCTTAATGTAGAGGGTAAAATCTACTTTAGTGTAATAGCAAGGAGATTAGTAGAGTACCTAAAAGTAAATAAATTAATTGACACCTCAGTACAAAAGGCAGGGCTTCCTGGTTTTGCAGGTTGTTTGGAACATAGTAGTATGATCTGGAGTCAGATCCAGGCAGTGAAGAGAGAGGGATAATAAGTAGGGATTTACATGTGGTGTTTTTAGACCTAGCTAATGCTTTCGGGTCCGTGCCGCATAGCCTAATATGGAAAGCGTTTGAATATTTTCAGGTGCCAGCAAATATTACTAGGCTGGTTAAGGCATACTTTGAGGATATTCAATTATGTTTTAATACAGGAGAATTTGTTACAGCATGGCAAAGGTTGGAAATGGGTATAATGGCTGGATGCACCATTTCGCCTTTGGCATTTACTATGGCCATGGAGGTGATAATTAGGGCCTCAAAGTGGGTGGTAGGCGGTGAAAGACTGCGAGATGGGTTACGGCTACCTCCAATTAGGGCATACATGGATGACACGACAACATTAACAACGACAGTACCTTGCACTCGGCGGTTATTGGAAAAAATACAGGGAAATCTTAGGTGGGCTAAGATGAAGGTAAAGCCTAATAAATCTAGAAGTATATCAATAGTTAAAGGCAAGTTGGTGCAGGAGAGCTTTTGTATGGAAGGTGAGTGTATACCATCAGTACAGGAGAAGCCAGTTAAAAGTTTGGGCAGATGGTATAGTGCAGCATTAAATGATAAGGAGCAGGTGGCGATCTTAAAGACAGAAGTGGGGCAGGCAATTAATAGTATAGAGAAGTCGCTGTTACCAGGAAAATTAAAATTATGGTGTATCCAGTTTGGCTTGCTTCCTCGTATTAGATGGCCACTGACAATTTATGAGGTACCTATTACAGAGGTTGAGAGGTTGGAAAGGATTTTGAATAAAACAATAAGGAAATGGTTAGGTTTGCCATGTTGTTTAAGTAGTGTAGCATTATATGGAAAAGGCATACTAGAACTACCTATGACTAGCCTAGTTGAGGAATTTAAATGTGCGAGGGTGAGTCGAGAGGTGATTCTATTAGGATCTAAGGATAATGTCATAAGAACAGCAGCATCAGTGGCTAAGGTAGGGAGGAAGTGGAATCCACGGGTAGCGGCGCAAGCGGCCGAAAGCGCGTTAGTGTTGCGCGATATAGTAGGCTATGTCCAATATGGAAAAGTGGGCTTTGGATCAGGTGACTCATGGAAAACATTTAATAAGGCCACGTCACCAGAGAGAATGCGAATGGTAGTGAGTTTTATAAGGGAACAGGAAGAAGATGCTCGACGTGCAGTAGCAGCGTCTCAAACAAGGCCAATGGCTTCGTTGGCAGAGCGTAGAAAATAGGCGGCTCACCTGGCAGGAAATTTGGGCGATGGACGCGGGGCGCATCAAGTTTCTACTTGGATCAACATATGACGTCCTTCCAACTCCTCAAAACCTCGCACAGTGGGTAGGTGAAGATCCTAAATGTAAGTTGTGCACGGGAGTTGGCTCGCTAAAGCACATTTTGTCCGCATGCCATGTTAGTTTGTCACAGGGGCGATATACATGGAGGCATAATCAAGTTCTAAGTGTGCTAGCGTGTTTATTTGATAAGAAGTGCTTAGAGGTTAATGCATTGACTAGTGTTGGTAATCGGTACGCAAGTATGTTTGTGAGGGAGGGTCAATGTGCAGGAGAACGCGATTGTGCCGTTAATGTTGGCAGGTGGGGTGAAGCACGAGATTGGAAAATTCTAGTAGATATAGGGAGAAAACTACAGGTTCCGGAGTGCATAGCAGTAACTTCACTGAGGCCCGATATGGTGTTGTACTTGGAAAGTAAACGGATTGTTTACTTTATCGAATTAACGGTTCCGTTTGAAGATGCGGTTGATGAAGCATTTGAGAGGAAAAAGTTGAAATACGCTGACTTGGTGGCCAATGTGCGAGAACGCGGATGGCAGGCGCACATAAGACCAGAAGTAGGTGCTAGGGGTTTTGTGGCTAAATCTATGACATCGTTGTTAACGCAATTCTGCCTTAGAGGGAGAAAGTTAAGATCAGCTGTGAAGGAGCTGTCAGTGGTAGCTGAAAGATCTAGCCAATGGCTGTGGATTAAGAGGGCACAGACTACGTGGGGTCATGTCCCATAAAGGTGGCTTGTCTGGTCTTATGGGTGAGACGTTGGGAAGGGGAAATGAGTAACATAAAAGGTGGTTGAACAGCAAGCTTTGAGGGGGGTGAGACTGGGACGCCAGCCCTCACCGTTGAGCCTCCTTGAGGTGTTGTGGGCTCAAATCAATGAAACACCGACGAAGGGAGGTGCCCACCTGATGACCCCAGTGAAGAGCTTGCAAGTGGTTGTGGGCGTCACTGTTACTTTGCGTGAAGGTCTGTCCAGGGCGGTGTTGTGGTCTGAGTACTTGGCAGTTGAGGCAAGTGACCATGAACATAGTACGCTGTGATTCTGGATCCTTGCCGAGCCAGTATCAGATTGTAGCTGTTGTTGTGTTCTGCTCAAACAACTGGTGTGTGTTTAGGATGTGTCGTTGTTGCTTTGTTTGAAGGTCAGGCCAGGGTGATGTGGTGATCTGAATACTTGGCAGTTGAAGCAATGGACCATGAACATAGTACGCTGTGCTTCTGGATCCTTGCCGAGCCAGTATCAGTTCGTAGATGTTGCAGTATTCTAATAGTGGTTGGTTGGTCAATAACGTGCACGGTTATGGTTGTTGGAGAGAAGATGGGCGGTAGGGCCTTGTGAGGAGTATGGGAGTGGCATAGGATATTTCACCATCTTATCCTGTGTTTAAGTATAATTTGAGGAGCACCTCAAGCACCTTCGTCTGGTCCTCCAGCGTTACAAAGAGCATGGTGTTAAGTTGACTCCAAAGAAATGCGAACTGTTCAAGCAAAGTGTGAAATTTCTGGGCAAGCTAGTGACAGGTGAAGGTTATACAATGGACCCAGCAGAGTTGTCCCTGGTAATGGCCTTAAAGAAGAAAACACCTGCAACTGTCGGAGAGGTACGTCAAATGCTGGGTTTTCCCTCTTATTATAGGCCCTTCATCCCCAATTTCTCTCGTGTAGCGCATCCACTCTATAGCCTGCTTGGTCCTCCCTCCTCTGTAAACTCTGCTCCAGCCTCAGCTAACAAGTCTAGAATGGGGGTGAAGAAAAGTAAAGGTCACTTACCATCACGTATGCCCATTCAGTGGACTAGCTCCCACCAAGAGACATTGGACCAGCTCATAGATGCGCTCACCAGACCTCCTGTGCTTGGGTATCCTGATGTCACCAAACCATTTGTGCTACATTGTGATGCATCACAAGTTGGGCTGGGTGCGGTCTTATACCAGCGTCAGCAAGGCAAGATGAGAGTTATAGCATATGGGTCCCGAACTCTGAGTCCAGCTGAGAAAAAGTACCACCTGCACTCTGGCAAATTAGAGTTTTTGGCCATGAAGTGGGCCATTTGTGAGCGTTTCTGGGATTATCTGTACCATGCCCCGTCATTTGTGGTATACACAGATAATAACCCACTAACGTATGTGCTCACAACTGCAAAGCTCAATGCCACAGGTCACAGATGGGTCGCAGAGCTGGCCAACTACAATTTCACCATCCGCTACCGTCCAGGTAAGGCCAATGCAGATGCTGATGGGCTGTCGAGAATGCCACTGGACATTGACAGCTACATGAAAAGCTGTACGGCTGAAGTGGGACAGGAGGCCATAAGTGCATCTATGGAGTCTGTAGTGGTGGAGCAGAGATGCCCTTCCAGAGGTATTGGCATCATCCAAGTTAATGCTCTGACGTTAATGAATGATTCTCACAGTTCTCAGCCTTTTACACCAGATCAGATTCGCGCAGCCCAGGAAGCAGATGAAGTCCTATCAAGAGTGCTCTGGTTCAAGTCACAGGGTAAGAGGCCAAGTAGGGCTGAGGTGAAGTCCGAACCTCCTGCAGTAGCTGCAGTGCTCAGGCAGTGGTTGAAGCTTCATGTCGACCAAAGCGGGGTCCTGCACCGCAAAACAACCCGCCGAGAGCAACTGTTGATCCCTAGAGCTTATCGTCCCCTAGTGTTCAAATAACTCCATCAAGACATGGGCCACTTAGGACTGGAAAGAACACTCGACCTGATTCGAGACAGGTTCTACTGGCCTCAGATGGCAAAGGAATTTGAACACTTTGTTACTGAAGTATGTGAGTGTCTTAAGAAAAAGAAGCCGAATAAGCAGACCTGTGCACCCCTGGTCTCGATCCAGTCTACTTACCCGTTCCAACTGGTCTCCATAGACTTCCTACACCTGGAAAAGTGTAAGCAGGGCTATGAGTACATACTAGTGGTCATGGATCACTTCACCAGGTTCGCACAAGCGTACCCGACAAGGAACAAAGCCGCTAGAACTGTTGCTGACAAACTCTTTAATGACTTTGCGCTCAAGTTTGGCTTCCCGACTAGACTACACCACGACATGGGTAAAGAGTTTGACAACAAACTCATGGCAAGACTAAGAGAACTTTCAGGTATCCAGGGCTCCCACACGACTGCCTACCATCCCCAGGGTAATGGGCAGGTCGAAAGATTCAACCGTACCCTGTTGTCCATATTAAGGACCCTGGAGGACAAGGAGAAGGATGATTGGAAAGAGTCACTAACTAAAGTTGTCCATGCGTACAACTGTACGAAGAATGAAGCAACGGTATGCCCCATATTACCTCATCTTCGGCCGTTCCCCACGCTTGCCCATAGACCTGCTCTTTAATCTAAGGGAGGATGAAGCTCATATGGACTATGATGACTATGTTAGCTGCTGGAAACAGAGAATGCAGCAGGCTTACACCGTGGCTTCTGAAACAGCTACCAAAGAAGCGGCAAGAGGGAAAGCATATGACAGGAGAATTAAAGGGAAAGATCTTCAGCCTGGTGATAGAGTCCTCCTTCGAAACCTCACTCCTAGAGGTGGTCCCGCAAAGATCCAGTCCTATTGGGAAAACCAAATCTACAAAGTAACAGGGAGAAAAACAGATGACAGTCCAGTGTACATGATCTGCCCTGAAACTGGTCAGGGAAAGGAAAAGGTGGTGCACAGGAATCTTCTGCTGCCATGTGACTTCCTACCCCTTGAGAAGCCACCATCACAGACTGTTCAGCCCCAGAAAGACTCCCTGACTCTTACAAGGAAAAAGTTGTGACGTCCGGTTGCACAGCAACAGCAGCCAGTAAATGGTGACTCATTGGACGAGGACTGCAGTGGTACATATCAGTGGTACCTCCGGCCTGTTCCAGGGAGATGACAGAGGCCGGTTCCACTCAACCCGTTGGCAGAGCCATTCCAGCCTGAACCAAGTGTTCAAGAAGAGGATTTGCCACAACAGAGTGAAGGGGATTTGCCACTACAGAGCGAAGAGGATTTTCCACTACAGTGCGAAGAGGATTTGCCACTACAGAGCGAAGAAGACATACCCTATCAGAGTCAAAGCCCTGGCATTGACCTTGAAAGATCAGGGGAAAGTATGTGGTGATTGACATTCCAGTTTCAAATAGTAATGAGACTGACTTTGAGAGACAGCGACCTAAAAGACAAAGTCAGAAACCAATAGTACTGAGTTATGACACTCTAGGTCAGCCGACTTTGGTTCAGAGAGATGGTAAGGTAACTAAGGCTCACGTTATTGAGAGTAATGCCTTCTGGAGACCATGGGCTGTGTGATTGTGTTAAAGTTAGGTTTAGAGGTAGTTCATAACCAGAAATGTTAGGAGACATTTATATTTGTGGGGGAGAGTGTGGCACTATTGAATAGTAATATACATGGAAATAGTAGCCCCCCATTTAATTTTGATGTCTAAGGTCATTCTTTTCTGTAATTTAACAGTTTAATATATTTCACCAGTAGAGGGTGCTCGGTACCATATTCACCACTAACTGCCGCTCTGACCGACAGAAGTAGTCGGCCAGTCAGTAGCGAACGCACCGAGTGGTAACCTGCTGTTTTCTCTGTTGTGCAGACAAAATAAATATGTTGCACCTGGGATGAGTTGGCCCATCATTTTCAGAAGTGTAACACCTATGAATGATTGTGCCTAGTGGTAGCATACAGTTGTGATCAAATTTATTCAACCCCCAATGCTGCGAAGGGTTTTATGGAATTCAGTGCACATTTGTAATTGTGTTCATAATGAAATCTTACAAGGACTTGTTAAAGAACTAAATGCAACTAAGATAGCATCAATTTTTTTTGTCATAAAGTATTAAATGGCCTTTTTGTGATTTCTTCATTGACACAATTATTCAACCCCTTTACGACTACCACTCCTAAGAACAGAGGTTAATTCCAGTGTTTTCCATCAGGTATTGAAAACATCTGTGGATGTCAACGAGCAGCAATCAAGCATGATAAGCACCAATTAGGCAGATTTAAAAGGACTGTGATACTCAGCTCCTTCTAGACATCTACTGGTGTGTTTCCAAGCATGGTGAAGGCAAGAGAATGGTCCCAGAAGACAAGAGAAGAGGTTATTGCTCTTCACAAGAATGGCAATGGATATAAAAAGATTGCGAAGTTGTTAAATATTCCAAGAGACACTATCGGAAGTATCATTCGCAAGTTCAAGTTAAAGGGCACAGTGGAAACGTTACCTGGTCGTGGCAGAAAGAAGATCCTGACCGCGACTGCTGTGCGCTACCTGAAGCGTAATGTGGAGAAAAATCCCCGCGTGACTGCTAAGGAACTGAAAAAAGACCTGTCAGATGTGGGCACTGAAGTTTCAGCTCAGACAATAAGGCGCGCACTGCATAACGAAGACCTCCATGCCAGAACGCCCAGACGCACCCCCTTGCTGACTCCAAAGAACAAGAAAAGTCGACTGCAGTATGCCACAAGCCACAAAGGTTTTGGGACAATGTACTGTGGTCAGATGAAACTAAATTAGAACTGTTTGGGACAATGGACCAGCGCTATGTTTGGAGAAGGAAGAACCAGGCTTATGAACAAAAGAACACCTTGCCTACTGTGAAGCATGGCGGGGGGTCAATTATGCTTTGGGGCTGTTTTGCTTCTAATGGTACAGGAAAGCTTCAACGTGTGCAGGGTACCATGAATTCCCTTCAGTACCAGGAGATCTTGGAGGAAAATGTGATGGAGTCAGTCACAAACCTGCGGCTTGGGAGACGTTGGACCTTCCAACAGGACAATGATCCGAAGCACACATCCAAGTCCACTAGAGCATGGTTGAACATGAAAGGCTGGAACATTCTAGAGTGGCCATCGCAATCACCAGACTTAAATCCAATTGAGAACCTCTGGTGGGACCTAAAGAAGGCAGTTGCAGTGCGCAAGCCTAAGAATGTGACTGAACTGGAGGCTTTTGCCCATGAAGAATGGGCTAAGATACCCATAGGTCACTGCAAGACACTTGTGTCAAGCTATGCTTCACGCTTGAAAGCTGTCATAACTGGAAAAGGATGTTGTACTAAGTACTAAAAAATAATGTCACTAGGGGGTTGAATAAAACTGATAATGATGTGAGCACAGTAAAGACATTTGTGGTTATTCCATCATAAATATTATGTTATGTTTGTCTAATTTATAAGTGCCTCTTTGATATAATTGTAAATAAGATGACTGAAATTATCAAAATCAATGTCAAACTGGCCAAAACACTTTATTTCAGTGGGGGTTGAATAAATTTGATCACAACTGTATATATATTAAGAATAATATGGGGACCAATACACAGGGTGGCCGCGGGTCCTTAAAAAGTCTTAAATTTTTGTCAAATAAGGCCTTGAAAAGTCTTATTTTGTCTTAAAATTTCAACCAAAATGTCTTAAATTTGTGGAGCTAAATTTAGGGAGGAATAATTCCGTCAGCCATGTGTTGAACTTCGGGGGCGGAAATCGGTAGCCATGCAGTGCACAACCTTCGCAGTATTGCTCGCAAGTATTTCGGGCTTAACGAACTCCCGTAGTTGTTGGACTGGCGGGATTGTAATTTCATGCAGGCTGTATGTACGTTAACGTCTGTTCGGAGGGATGGGGAAATGCAAATTTAGCCAGAAATGGTTGGAAGACCCGAAATATTCTTGGTGGCTCAAAGCTGTAACAGATACCAGTGAGGCTCGTCAGCAGCAGCCTGTAATATCAACGTTTTGCTGGTGCTACTGCAACGGCCAGCAGTACAACAAGAGAACCCAGTCAGTCGAGCTCTGTTCAACGTAGCATTCACACTGTATGTAGCTCTACCAATACTTTGAAGGCTGAGGTAATATGGGCACTAAAAAGAGTTACGAGTCACCAGGCATACAGATCCAACGAAGGAATTGATTCATTGTTTAAAACCATGTTCCCTGATTCCGCCTGGTTTATACTTTCGCCAGTGACCGTAACGTGCGACTCCACACACCTCGCGCGAACAGCGGAAGCGTTGTCCGAAACGATATGTGGTAGTATAAAGAAACACCCCTCAAAAACAGGGGAAGGAACATTTATGACGAATTTTAATGTTTCTTTGTGTTTAATTTGTGTTGGAAATTAGGCTAAAGTACTTGAAAATGCTTGAAATTGTAACTACTTCGTTTCACAACAAATATCTGTCTGACTGAACAGTTCTCTTGTATTACGTTCTTGTAATTCCAGGACGAAACATGAGAGAACGTGAAGACGTTAAGATTGGGTGTTTTGACATAATGTGATAAAAAAGTGAATTATTTCGAATCATTTTGAGTATATGTATAACTATTTAACTTAATTAAGTTTAATGTGCTGGGAAATATTGAAATGGACATTTAAAGTGACGTACAAGTGCTTTAATTCATGGGTTAAAGTTCTCCGTCACTACGACGGATTTCCGTCATTTGATTTTTTTGGGGAAAAAATCCGTCAAATCATAATAAACCACACACGCGCGTGCTATCTGTTTTGTGGCCGAAATATTATTCTCACTGGCGCTCATCAGCGCTGGATGGATGATGGCGGTGTCATTTGATTGACTTGCGGTTCATTCCGCCTTCAGATATGCGGACAGTAGAAAAGTTTTTACCCCCCTCCTGCCTGGCGTGACTGTAGTGCGTGACTCTGTACACCTGCGCGAACGGCGGAGGCTACTTGCTGCATCACATTCTTTTTGCAGTGTTGTCCGAAGCGATATGTGGTAGTATAAAGAAACACCCCTCAAAAACAGGGGAATGAACATTTACCTGACCAATTTTAATGTTGCAGTAGTGCTGGAATTTAGGCTAAAGTACTTTAAAATGCTTGAAATTGTAACGGGTTGAGCCACCGCGATTACGTCATTTTCGGCGTGCGGACCCTCGCGCTGCTCACGCCACTCGTGCTGCGTCAAGTATAAAGGCTTAAACCAGGCTTAACATGGATGGTGTTGTTCTGTTTGTATTTATTTATCTATCCAGTGGTGTGATTTAAATTTTTGGACATTTAATTTTTTTGTAACATACCTACTTAAAGCAGGTAATCTTACGGCTTATGTTTTTGCGATGGTGAATCTGATAAAAACGAGAGATTCATACCTTTTAAAACTCACCAGGATTCACTAAATTTGACTTGATCTTTAAATCATTTTCTGGAAGAGGACCCCCAGATAACTCCCATTAAATACACATTTATGTACATTTATTGCTCAGATGTTCATTCTCTTTTCTCTCCTTACACAGGCTGTTTAGATAAATATACTTTATAAATGTGTTTATTGTGTAGAATTAGGCAAAAGAGGCCATTTCCCAACTACACCACATTTTCAGTAATTGCTGGCATTGTCTTTTGCCAGGAAAAATTTTCAGTCAAATGAAAATTTCGTGCTTTAACCCATGCTTTAATTCCACCTTATAAAGGTGTATGAACCCTGCAAACATGACTTTGTTCATTGCGTTGAAGTGCGGCGTGCGCTAAGTTTTTACAAATTTTGAGAGGTGCACGACCTTGCGAATCGACAGCGCGCGAGCTCCTCGCGCATGGGCGGAGCCACTGCGATTACATCATTTTCGCCACGCCGTCCCTCGCGATGCTTCAAGTATAAACCAGTTATAATCATTTACTTGCTGAACAAGCCGAAGGGAAAGCAGGAACCCTGATGGCCCAGGTGATCACAAAATCAAACATCCTTAGAAAGTGTTTCAGAGAAAAAGTATCAGAACTGAAAGGGGTTGAGCATGAGCTGGAGTGTGATTCTGAAAAACAGGAAAATGGCCTTGTGTGTGTGTGTGCGCGCGCGTGTGTGTGTGTGTGTGTGTGCGCGCATGTGTGCTTGTGAGCACGTATGGTATTATGCTGTTGTCAGTGTTTGAATTTTGTTTTGTATAAAGTTTCATTGTGTACTGTACAGTGAAAAAATTGTAATATTTGTCTCGTATTGTCTTGTGCATTCCCATTTGAAGTTTTCAAGTAGCTAGATTAAATAATGATTAAATAAAAATAAAATTAAGACCAACTCGCAAGATCATACACGTTAAAATAAAGCACAAAAACTAATAATCAGTTAGTTTTTGTGCTTTATTTTAACGTGTATGATCTTGCGAGTTGGTCTTAATTTTATTTAGAAAACGGTATTAAAAAGTCTTAAAATGTCTTAATTTTCACTTGGTCAAACCTGTAGACACCCTGAATACAGATACTTGTGGGACACCATATTTAAATTTTGTGCATTCTGAGCAGTCATTATTTACAAGGACAAATTGGTTATTGCAGACATTATTTTAGAACATTGCATGCAGCATAAACGAGGAAGTTTTGTGTCACTCTCTGGGTCAAGGAACCAGACGAGGGTGGAAAGGAGAAGACAGGAATGAAGACATGTTCCAGACGGAAGTAAATGTTCCACCAGGGGAGAGGGGGACTTATGCTGTACTTTAATCAAGTGTACTCATAATTGGCATATGACTTATCTCTCTGATCTTGTGTCTATTAATGGTGTTTATTTGTATATATGACCAGTCCACCAACATATATAAGGACTGGCATCATGTGAAATAAACAAGAGGGTTTTGGTGAAGTAACAAATGTGTGCTTTCAAGTGTGTTGCTTTCACTGACACTCTCTGAGCACTTGTGACTGTTCTTACGGAACCTGGTTGTTGTGCCACAGACACCTCTTATGCCAATGAGTGTCTCCAGTAGATTGTTGTGATCAACAGTGTTGACAGCAGCACTAAGGTCTAACGTCCTTTATCAGAGATAAATTAAGAGATCATTAACTACTTTAGTCAGTGCGGTATCAGTGCTGTGGTGGGGTCTAAATCCAGATTGAAATAATAACATTTTCTGTAAAAAAGATTTGCGTAGAAACTACCTTCTCTCTGACTTTGAAAATAAAGGACAGATTAGAGATTGGCCTATATTCAGACAATTTATAGGGATTAAGACCATGTAATTAATAATTACATGTAATTAATGACTAAGTAAGAAGTGTAAGACACAAATGCACATGTTGAAAAGTGGAGGGAAAGTCTGTAGCTTTTTAGATAGTGAGGTTGTGCATCTACAGATTATCTCTTCATAATGGTATATATAAATATTAGTGGTGGGACTTTAACGCGTTAATTTTGATTAATTAATTACAGGGAAATTAACAAACTAAAAAAATTAACGCATTTAACGCATGAGACACTTTTGCACCGTGGAATGTTTCAGTGCACGAGTTCCAGGCATACAGATTATATGGACGCACAATAAGATCATGATGGAGATGACTGAAGGGGCTTCGCTGGTGGATGGGAAATTTAAATATAAGAAACTTCCAGATGGAAGTACAAACACAAATAGTGTTACCAGGGGAGAGGAAGACGCGTGACGGCGCTTAGACTTCCCCTTCTTCTCGCGGGACGTGTAGCCTGCCATCAAAATGGAGTGGCTCGTCAAAGTGGCTCGTCTTTCTGTGACGTGCGGAGGAGGCAGGCATGATGAACAACGTAGTGGTGAAATATATACTTTTAATTATGCAAAGACGTGAAGTTTAGCACGTAAGCATGGGCAGTGACCTCCTCTGGGTTGCGGGCACAGGAGGCAGAGGCGCCGAGGAGGCCCCCGGGGAAGCCAAAGGGACCCCGGGGACAGGGATGTCATCTGGGCCCGAGGTAGCCGGGCGGATGTCATCGGGCGAAGAGGCGGCCGGGGACGCTGGGAAGGCTCCCAAAGAATTTTTTGGGGGGGAGTAGTAGCCACTCACCCCAAGAGTGGCTGGCTCAGACCTGGGAAGACGTCAGTATGGCAGCTCCGCCCCCCGAGGACGTCAGTATGGCGGCCCCGCCCGCCGAGGACGTCAGTATGGCGGCCCCGCCCGCCGAGGACGTCAGTATGGCGGCCCCGCCCGCCGAGGACGTCAGTATGCTGGCCCCGCCCGCCGATGACGTCAGTATGGCGGCCCCGCCCACCGATGACGTCAGTATGGTGGCCCCGCCCCCGATGACGTCAGTATGGCGGCCCCGCCCCCGATGACGACAGTATGGCGGTCCCGCCCCCCGAGGACGTCAGTAAGGCGGTCCCGCCCCCCGAGGATGTCAGTACGGCGGCTCTGCCTCCCGAGGGCGTCTCGTCACGTCAACGGCCTGTCCCCGGGACCCGGAGGGGGTCGTCCACGCTGGTTCCTGTCCCCGCGACAGGCCCGCGAAAAACCACTAACTCACAAGGTTGAGACACAAAAAACAGTTCACTCGCCATGCCGGACTGTTGGAATGTCAAAAATGCAAATTATCCTTTATAGATGAATATAAAAAAGCTTACCAAGGGAAGTAATGAGTAATGGATCCATTTAACTTGTAAAAATAATTTTAACTTGTAGATATAACTCAAATAAATGAAAAAAACAGTAAAGGACAGGCAGAGCTGGCAGAAAAGCGTCTGTACAGCAGGAAAGCAGGAAGTGATCCTTCGGGGCAGGTATTGTTCTGTGTTTAATGTGATGTTTATGCCCATGCATTAATGATTATCTATCATTGTCTGAGATTCCCTGCCATGTGTGTCTGATGTGGCTGCATTCATGCTATGAACCTCGTGTTAACATGGACCTGTCTGCTGCCTCTCTGTAATGCTTTGTGCGTTGCGGAACGAGCAAGTGAACAAAACGCTGAGGAGAGCGAGATTTATTAAAGGGGAATACAAACTCGGGGTCTTACAGGCATGTGTGAGTCAAATCAGAAAGGCAATCTGAACAGGTAACATAATCGATACGAAGCGACATACTCAAAACAGAACTCCAAAACAATCATAATACAGACACACGAAAGAACACAGGGCAGAGTAACTGAACAACTGGAACAAGGGCGAATACATACAACAACAACTGGAGCAAGGGCGAATACATACAACAATGAACCGCGGCACACAAGACCAAACACCAGGATTAAATAGATATGGGCAAATGAGCAACACATGAAATACTAACAAGAGGGCAGGGTTACAAAATACAAGGAGGAACTAGGAAACGCACATGGCTAAAGAAAACAAAACATGACTGAACCATGCTATGATACCGGAGAGGGAACTGTAAGGGAACTTGTGATTTACTGTCTGTGACATTCAGTCAGAACACTCTTAACTGTTCATTCAGTATCTGTGTGAGTGATATTTGTGTACTGCTTTGTTGTGATACCAGTCCCCGACTGGGAAATTCTTTAAAAAATGCAAAGAAGCATTAAGTTCAGAAAGGTAATGAAAAGGGAGGAGCTTTCCCTCTACTGCCACACCCCATAATGACGGATGGCCCCTTCACAGTTTTGGGCAGTAGGTTAATCCTAACCTCCATTCATGCTTCACGTTGTAACTTTACTATTACTGTAATTTGCTCTGCCTTTTACTCAGTGCCAGGCTATCCTGATAGTTGTCAGATTTTGTCTTCACCTTATGAGGGTGACAATTCACCTGGAGCCACCTCCCTCAAGAGATCAGCACAATGCAAAACCAATATCGGCTCTCCTGGATGAATTGGTCAGTGTTGATGCCCATGACTACAAAAAGGATCTCCAAACAGGATAGATGGAACGACCTGCACCAATCAAAGGTCTTAAAGGAGACCTTCCAGACACACTACAAGTTGCTGAGGGAGCTCGAATCATGCTTATCAGGAACAATGATGTAGACAATGGATTAGTCGATGGCTCTTTTGGAAAAATTGGCAAAATTGTTCACCAGGTTCAGCATGGGAAAGTACATGGTACACTGCTGGGTGTAGAGCTTGACAACTCACATGCTGGGAAGAAACATTGAAACAAAATACCTGGAGTACCAGATATCTTGGTTTACATTGAAAGAATGGAGGAGCCACTGAGTATAAAGGTGAGATTCATCACCAGTTCCCATTAAAACTCACCTTTGCTTGTACTGCTCACAAAGTACAAGGCATGACAACAGCCTCTGCAGTAGTTTCACTACGGCACATTTTTGAACCAGGAATGGCATATGTTGCTTTCCGTAGGACCACCTCACTTTGTGGACTACGTGTCATTGACTTCAACGAAGACAAAATATGTTCAGATCCAGAAATCACAAGCTCTCTCGAAAACATGCAAAAGGCAGTTTGCTGCAATGCCATGACAGTTCTTTCAAATGTAAGTGTGCCTTGCCTTACAATCATTTATCACAACATGGAAGGACTGCCCACATCGACGATGTGACCCGTCATCACTGGATGTTATTTGGAAATATCTTGTGGTTCACTGAGATGCATGTTTCCGGTCACATTGCTCCCTCACCCACTCACATATCTCCAATCAGAAGGGTGGAGGAGTTGCTGTGTATGTGAGAACCCGTATTTAAGCAGTCCACATGCAGTATATACAGAATGCGATGGACTTGGAGTTCCTGGTGCTAAAGGTTGAAGCCCCACTTTCAGCAATGATTTCTGCCATTTACAGACCTCCAAACTACAGTACTGCCATGTTTCTTGTAGTTTTGTCCCATGTAGGAGGGAAATTCAAGAAACAATAAATGTAAAATAGTTACTTTCACCAACTCAAGGAAACAACTCAGGAAACCATGTTTACCAGCTTAGGTCAGATGGTAGCACATGACCAAACACAGTCCACACACATGGGTACACACAGAACACACTCAATATCATATACATGATCACACACATACAACTGTTAGCAATAAAGCATAGTGCACTCTGGCCTGTTTTCATTACATTTATGGTTGTATCAATGTATGTACTCTTAGCCTTGATAGCCTGTGTGTTAGAGGGGGACTAGCAGAGTAAGAATGTCATAGCACAGTGTAACTGTCTGTTTTATGTACATATGACATTAAACCTTTGAATCTTGAATAGCAGTGTAAGCACAACCATTCACAGGTGCAGCTAGTTGTCACTACTGAGTGAGTGCCACCTTCCTGCCTGGAGTGGCGTCTCCCTGCTGTCTGGAGTGGCGTCTCCCTGTCTGGAGTGGCGTCTCCCTGTCTGGAGTGGTCTCTCCCTGCCTGGAGTGGCGTCTCCCTGTCTGGAGTGGCGTCTCCCTGTCTGGAGTGGCGTCTCCCTGTCTGGAGTGGTCTCTCCCTGCCTGGAGTGGCGTCTCCCTGTCTGGAGTGGCGTCTCCCTGTCTGGAGTGGTCTCTCCCTGCCTGGAGTGGCGTCTCCCTGTCTGGAGTGGCGTCTCCCTGCCTGGAGCGGTGTCTCCCTGCCTGGAGCGGCATCTCCCTGCCTGCAGTGGTGTCTCCCTGCCTGGAGTGGTGTCTCCCTGCCTCCCTTTGTTGACTGAGCTGTATCACATTGTAACAAAGAAGTGCTGGCTGTGTCTCAACAAAGCTGGTTTTGTCTTAACAAAGGAGGGTGTTTTTTAAATGAAAAACCCAATACTGTTACTAATGTAAAGGTGATCTTGAGTAAGATGGCGGCGCGCACGGGTGCAGCGGCTCTTGGCTCTCCAATCTGGCGCTTGTTTTTGTTAGTTTTGTCGTGTTTGTTCATAGTGTTTAGTAAAGCAAACCGTAAACTGGGCCGACAGGACCTGATAGACATCGGTCTGAGGCAAAATCTGGCTGTTACCAGTGATTTTCATCAAAAATATAACATACCAGAGGACATAGTGAGACCGCCGGGGTCTCCGTGGATCACCAGCCTGCCCAGCAAGCGTAAGAGGAGGCGGAGACACAGGAAACAAAAGCGTGGATGCCGGTCAGGCCCTGAGGCTAGGCTACGCAGACAACCTCATAGACCGGCTCTACCGAGTCTCTTCCTCTCAAACTCGAGATCTATCATTCATAAAATGGACGAATTGGAGCTACAAATGACGACAAACAGCTTCGTGCGGAACTGCAGTATTTCATTCATCATGGAAACGTGGCTACACCCACTGATCCCCGACGCTGCAGTAGAGCTAGCAGGCCGCACGCTACACCGGCTGGACAGAACCAGCGACTCCGGTAAGAGCAGAGGTGGGGGACTATGTGTCTACGTAAACCGTGAGTGGTGCGGCAGCAGCAGGATTATAGACTCTCACTGTTCTACTGATCTAGAGGTCATGGCAGTCTCATGCAGACCTTTTTATCTCCCGAGGGAGTTCACTGTAGTCATTGTGTTCGCTGTTTACATCGCTCCCGATGCTAACGTTAGCATAGCCCTTAGCGCACTGCTCGCCTGTGTAAACAAGCAGCTACTGGCTCATCCGGATGGAGTCTGTATTGTAGCCGGAGACTTCAATCAGGCCCGACTAAAGTCTGTGCTACCGAAGTTCGTCCAGTATGTCTCGCGCATCGAGAGCTGACCTGAGAAGAGGCATCAGGGAGGCCAAGACGGCATACAAAAGAAAGATAGAGGACCACTTCGCTGGAAACGACCACAGAAGGATGTGGCAGGGCATAAACCACATCACCAACTACAGATGCAGGAAACCGGACAACGCTGGCACTGACGCATCGATGGCAGAGGAACTGAACCGCTTCTTTGCCCGCTTCGACACAGTCGGACCAGCAACAACAACAACACATTCACCACTCGCACTCCAGGAACATGAAGTGAGACGAGTGCTGAAGGCGGTGAATCCCAGGAAGGCGGCTGGCCCCGACGGAGTACCTGGAAAGGTGCTAAAAGCGTGTGCCGACCAACTGGCGGAGGTCTTCACCTGCATATTTAACATGTCCCTGTCACAGGCCATCATTCCACCTTGCCTCCATCATCATACCAGTCCCAAAGAAGTCTGTCGTGGAGAGCACAAATGACTACAGGCCTGTTGCACTTACACCGGTAGTCATGTGCTTTGAAAGACTGGTCTTCAAGTGCTTTGAAAGACTGGTCTCTAAACACCTGAAAGTCTGTCTACCCCCCAACCTGGACCCCCATCAGTTCGCCTACAAGGCAAACCGCTCCACAGAGGACGCCATAAACATCACGCTCCACACTGCGCTGAGTCACCTGGAGCATAGGGGGAGCTACGTGAGAATGCTCTTCCTGGATTTCAGCTCAGCATTTAACCACATCATCCCGGAGATTCTAGTCCACAAACTCACGGCTCTGGGTATCTCCACCCCCACCTGCCAGTGGATATAGAATTTTCTCACAGACCGCCCACAGTCTGTGAAATTAGGTCCCCACCTCTCCTCCACCATCTCACTCAGCACCGGCTCCCCCCAAGGCTGTGTTCTGAGCCCTCTCCTGTTCACCCTCTACACCTATGACTGCTCCCCAACTCATCTTTCAAACACAATCATTAAGTTTGCAGATGACACCACCGTAGTCGGGCTCATCTCAGGGGGAGATGAGTCAGATTACAGGGATGAGATAGACCGGCTGTCCAGGTGGTGCTCTGCCAACTACCTGCCACTGAACATTCAAAAAAACTAAAGAACTGATTCTGGACTTCAGGAAGGGCAAGACTGACCCAGCCCCGCTTCTCATAAAAGGAGTCTGCGTGGAAAGGGTCAACTCAATCAGGTTCCTGGGTGTGCAGATCACCGACAGCCTCACCTGGACTGCAAACACAGAAATGGTGGTAAAGAAAGCCCAGCAGCGACTCCACTTCCTGAGAGTTCTAAAGAGGAACAAGATGGAGGAGAAACTGCTGGTGCTCTTTTACAGCTCCATCATCGAGAGCATCCTCGTGTACTGCATCACAACATGGTATGGAGGGTGCTCAGCAGCAGATAAAAAAGCGCTGCAGAGGGTGATCAACACGGCCCAGGGGATCACTGGTTGCTCCCTGCCCAGCCTGGAGGACATTGCCACCTCTCGCTACCTTAGAAGAGCGATCAGTATTACAAAGGACTCATCCCACCCCAGCAAACACCTGTTTAACCTGTTACCCTCAGGAACAGCATTTACCCTAGAGCCATCACTGCACTAAACTCAACATGTAAATAACAACAATTATGTAAATTCACAATCCATGTGCAATACAACTCATGTAAAATACTTGTAAAATACTTCCCACGTGCAATATATCTAAAATAACAATGTAAATAGCTTGTGCAATATCCAACATATCATGTAAACATTCCACTGACCAGTTGTATATTTGGATCGTTCTATGTCATTGAGTGTATTTATTGTCTGTATTGTGTGTATTTATTGTCCCAACAAGCACCTTGGAGTAGAAGCAAATTTCATCGTAATGCAAATTACAATGACAATAAAGGCGATTCTGATTCTGATGTAATATATGCATGTAATTAAAGACACCAATGCATGTAATTAAAGACAAATAGATTCTAATAAAGTGAATTTGATGGTTTTAATTTGCATGTTGTGTCAGATCAGATCGACGTTGTCACGCTATGGAGGCTCCTTACCGGCTGTCCCCGTCAGCAGCGGAAGTATTGCATGTCGTCCTGTTGTCGTTGTGTTTGTCCCTCAGGTCGGCCTGGCCCATTTTGCAACCTGACACCTGTTGTGTCTTTGTACCAGTTGTCTGCTGGTTATTGTATCCTTCATGTAGATTATGTTACAGGCTTTATTTTGGTTCACTCAATTAAATCCTCCTGGTGTGATTGCTTCCTTTTGTAATGCGGGGATTGAGGCGGGCAAAGGCGGAGGTTAAACGTTATGTTCTTTATTTTCCATACTCAACAAAAACAAGAATGCAATAACGCAAGAAGAATGGGCTGTGAAACAGCAATACAGTGCAAAAAGAACGAGCAGGTCCTTAGTATCGGCTTGAAGATGCAAATGCAAAGCACATAAAAAATTTATGCTAGCCTATATTAAAGTGATAGATTCAACTGACTGACTTGGTGATACATATAGAAATCAAAAGTGCATTTTGATTAAAAACAACACAACTAAATCTAATTCTTCCTTCTTTTGTACCAAGTCATATAAACAGTTTGTTACTTCATGAATAGAAAACATTAACAAGAAACGGTAATTCAGTATTTGGTGAATCAGAAAGAGGATCACAGGGCTACAACGCTGATTGGCCATTCAAGGGAGACATCTCAGCTTCCGTCCCTGAACCATTCTGACTGGTCCTCTACTCCTCTTGTCCATGTTCATTTGGTTGTGCCCCATAACACTGTGAGTTCTTTCATAAAACCCCCACCACCATCATCTTCTTCTTCACCACCACCACCACCACCAGTATTACCACTAAAACTGGTAGTACTACTGCCAGCACCTTCTCCACAGTAGTTCTGCCAGGTCCGTCCGGTCTTCCTAAACACAGAACACAACACATTAGGAGAGTTCAAATACTCCAGAACCCCTCAGTGTTGAGTGTGTGTTAAACACACTAGTCTATGTATTTTTATGATGAGATTTGAGAATACAGAATGCTGCGTTTGGGATGCTACCAGCAACAGCAGTTAATTAAAATAATTAAACTTTCATTTTGTTCCATTAGGAGTCTACTCAGCCTGTGCTTTACATGTAAGTTTTGTTGAAGGCCAAGTCAACAGTGGTTTCCATGGTAATAGGTAATGATGGGCAAGTGAAGCTTCAAAGCTTCAAGGCTTCAGTGACGGTGATATCTGGTGGACAACCGAAGCCATAGCAACCTCTAAAGAGCATCACTGAAACAATGCTTCAGGAAGAGTGACACGCTATGCAGTCTCTGTGTAATTTGCCCATCACTAGTAATAGGGGCACTAGGGGCAGCGACCTGCACACTGGGTAAGTGACTCCAACTCCATCTATAAGAGTGCAGTCTATGGAACAACTAAGATACTGTACAGGACCATCAAGCTCCCAGACCTCTGGTAGAGGAAAAAGACCACTTAGAATGGTGAGAGGGGGATGTGAGGGAAGGTTTTAATCAATAGGTGATTATATATTATTATTAATAGGATTATCACACAATTACAGTAAACAGTATAATAATAATAAATAATCTGCCCAACAAGAAGTAGCTGTGGGAGAACAAAGAGGGCAAACAAGGTACAGGTGTGTGTGTATGTGTGTGTGTGTGTCACTGTACGGCGGCCCCCTGCTGGTCGCCTCCGTCCACAGCGGCAGTTCTTGTTGTGGTGTTCGTCCCTCGAGTGGGCGGAGCCCGCAATCCATCTCACCTGAGGGTTGTTTGTTTGTCTATGTATGTTTTGTCTTTGTACCAGTTGAACGCTGGTCATTATATCCTTCATTTGGATCATGTCACGGGTTTTTGGTTTGCGCACTTTTCTATTAAACCATCCTTTTTCCCTGAGACTTGGCGTGATCGCTTCCATTTTGTTTCGCTCACCCTGCCCGTCACAGACTGACCAGCCACTTTCGGAAGCCACCAGTCTCCTTTACTTTCTCCTTCTTTCGTGGTCATGTCTCATGGTAAGTGTTTGTCTGTGTGATGTTTGTGTGAAGAGTTCCACCGTGCTTATGTTGGGTGTGTGGCACGGCGAGGACCAGGGCGTCTTCCCTGGGAAAACTCTTCTATGTTGTGTGGATGTTAAGTGTGTACGCAGGAACGGGATTGTGGATCAGTGTGCATTGCTTGTTTGTGTTAAATGTTAAATGTTTTGTGTGTGACGTGGTTGCTGCTCGTCACTGTCGCCTCGCTCCCCGTTCGTCTTGTGTTTATGTGGGGAGCGATTGCTAACCTGAACGGCGCGTCACAATTGTGTAGTCGAGCGCGCATGTGTGGGTCCCGTCCGTTTGTTGTTTGTACACAGTTTTTTTTTCCACATTATTTCAACCTTTCACAAATCAAATCTCAAACATATGGTCCTAAGATGAGCAGACTTCTTGCAATAGAGCTTGTAGTCTCATGAGGCAGCCAAAGGTGTGTATTGAAAGGTGTCAACAGCAACCACCCACAGCTGACACACGCCTCTTTTACATAACAGTTGGGAGTGAAAGGTATTTCTGTCTAAAGTAGGGGGTTTGGTAGTTCTAGTGCTAGTCTTTGCGTGTGTGTTTCATCCTAGCGTGCTTGTGATTTAGTTTGATGTAATTCCACGCATGCTTCTCCCCTTGAGTCTTGTGTGTTGGGGGGGGGGGGGGGGGCAGACTGGCTGTGGTTCCAAGGGAGGCCCTGACCAGGAGCCAAAGAGGAGACCCCTCCCCCATGGTAGGGGGATCAGTGTAAGTGTGCGTGCATGTTTTGTGTTGGTGTGTGTGTTTGTGTGTTTTATGTGCAGGTGCTTCTCCCTGGTGGTGGATCGTGGTGTTCCTGGACCTTGTGGGAGTCTCCACCTGGCAGGAGCCGCCTTATGTAGTGGGGTGACTGGAGCCTGGTCTGAAAGGGCCCCTTCTTATACGGCTGGGGCCCCCGGATGTTTGGGAACCATGGGGCTCCAGTCTGAAGAGCTCCTGCCGAAGATAGAGGTCCTCCCTCCTCCTTGTGATGCTCGGTGGGGGCTGAGTAAAGGGACGAGGGGGGGTGCTTTGGGCCTCGGTCTCTGGCGCTCCTGGGTTGGGTGGAGGAGTCCACCGTGTAATGGGAGGCCCCAGGAAGGGGCTGACTCCCCATGAGGCCGGGGTGACCCCTAGCAGAAGGCAGGGGTCAGCTCCAGGACGGATGTGCACACACATACACATCGGACGGATAAGGAGCCATAGCTCCTCGTCCACACACTTGTGGGACTTAAGCCTGGTTCACACTACACAATTTTAGGCTGGTTTTTCAGTCGCCGACTGATCGCCGACAAAAACTGTGGTCGGAGGCAAATCGGCAATCACTCGTTGCTCGCTCAGTCGTGTAGTGTGAACTAGGGCTGCCATGATTAGTCGACTAGTCACGACTATGTCGACTACTAAAATAGTCGACGACTAATTTATTAGTTGATGCGTCGTTTTTTTTCCTCTCCAAACTGCTGCGACAGTTTCCACTGCTGCGTCTGCGTTTCTGTCCTTGACGCACATGCGCAGTTTAGTGGAAACCGGGGTAGACAGTTGACGACATCCCAGGACGTTATACAGACAGGCTCTGGTATCGTGGCTACCCGGCTACGGAACTCAAAAGTGCGGGATCATTTTCCATAGTCGGGTTCCGAAACGCGTGCAATATCTGCAAGGCAGAACTTGCCTTCCACGGCAGCACAACCACGTACCTGAAGCATGTTGTGGCTACTTGTGACAACGATGAATAGGGACCGTCATCTCTGTAATCTAAATTGCTCGTTAGCTGCTAAAGTTCGGCGTGAGATATCGGATGTGTGGTGTGTGAGCGTGTGAAGACGGTCAAATGCGTGTCTCTCACTCTCAATGCGTGAGACTTGGCAACCCTGCTTATCGTGGTAACTGTAAAAGTTAACATTACTGATGGCGATTGGTTTAATTAGCCTTAGCACGCATTCGTGTATTTTCTGTAACGTCAGTGAGACCAAAACTTTATTTTTGTGAATAACTCCTTAGTTTCAGGTCCCTACCTAATTTGATTTAAATGTAGCGAAGTTTGATGCCAGAGACTAATGAAAGAAAGAAAAACCTAAAAAAAATTCTTTATTAATGTAGGCCTATTTATTTTTGTGTTTTTTAAGGCAGTGCCTTATCCTTATTTTAATAATTGTTTGTTGCAACAAGCTGCATATTTCATTAAAGGTTTAATGAACCATGATCTTAATTGTTTTTATTTTTAGTTATAGCTGAAATCTAATGATGGTTATATAATAGCAGTTGCATTCTAGTGTGATAAGCTGTATGTTTTATATTCAATTAACGTACAATCCGACTAGTCGACTAATCGTAAAAATTAATCGGTGATTAGTCGACTATTAAAATAATCGTTTGTGGCAGCCCTAGTGTGAACTGCTGAAAGACGCTCGCCGAGCCGTCGCCGACTGGTCGCTGACTGGTCGCAGACGACTGGCAGATATCTAGCATGTTTAATATCTAGCAGTCGGCGACTGAAAGTCGGCAGCAGCGTCTAGCTACAGCCAATGGGAACGCGGAGAGAGAACCGCGGCACCTCTGAAGATATCTCTGAAGAATGTAAAAAACTTTCAAGAATGCTTTCAAAACAGTAACCACACAAAATCCTCACCTTTCTTACAACTTTACTACAACACTGTGTTTAAGTTATTGTGACAGCACTTGAGAAATAGTGTGATTGCTTATATCTACGTTCACTGCAACGGAGAAATGAAATAATTCTGGCAACTTGGGACTATGGAGTGTTTAAATGGTAAAAAATAATAACGAAAATGTGGAGTACATGTACTGTCACGTAGGGCAATGCCCCCTCTCGTAGCTGTCACTCTGGGTTCCCCCATGTCCGTGTTCCCTGCCTGTTTGTCCCGCCCTGCTTGTTTGTTGCCACGCCCCAGTGTCATTGTCATCACCTGTCCCTAGTTTAGTCCTGTGTATATTAGTCCCTGTGTCTCCCAGGTCTAGTTATCGGTTGTTTTGTTCATGCTCACCTTTCTTACAACTTTACTACAACACTGTGTTTAAGTTATTGTGACAGCACTTGAGAAATAGTGCGATTGCTTATATCTACGTTCACTGCAACGGAGAAATGAAATAATTCTGGCAACTTGGGACTATGGAGTGTTTAAATGGTAAAAAATAATAATAACGAAAATGTGGAGTACATGTACTGTCACGTAGGGCAACGCCCCCTCTCGTAGCTGTCACTCTGGGTTCCCCCATGTCCGTGTTCCCTGCCTGTTTGTCCCGCCCTGCTTGTTTGTTGCCACGCCCCAGTGTCATTGTCATCACCTGTCCCTAGTTTAGTCCTGTGTATATTAGTCCCTGTGTCTCCCAGGTCTAGTTATCGGTTGTTTTGTTCATGCTGTTGGTTTGTGCTTGCTGTTCGCTGTTTCTTGTTCCTTGTATTCCTGCCACAAGCCTCGTTGTTCTCCCCGTGACTTTTGTGTGTTCCTGCCTTGTCCATGAGTCCTACTGGTTTTGTTAAGTCATGTCTGTGCGTATTTCATGTCCGGATTGCCTGCCCGTTGTGACCCCTGCCTGCTATCTCGACTCTGTCCATGGAATTTCCTTGAATAAATCTCGCTCTCCTCAGCGTTTGTGTCCGCCTCCCTGTTCTGCCCAGCGCAGATCGTTACATAACAACCGATCTTACAAGGACACAGCGAGGGAGCGAGACTCTGGTGAGTTTAATCGCTGCGATGAGATGTTGGCTGGTTCGGTCCAGTTCAACTCTCCGATATCACAGCGTGAACGAACCAGAGACAAAAATTCCCCTGGCGCTGTGGGAACACGGAAGTCTCGACGCGCACCCACGAAAGCCCAGTCACTTTCGGTTTCGTCTGGCTTTCGCGTCGAAACTCCTGTTGAGCGCTACGTGTCTGCCCGGCTTGATCACTATAGGGAGGAGAACCCTGTAATACAAGTCGCGGGCAGACGGAGACAGGCGTTTGCTTAACCCTCGGTTGGCTCTCGATGGCTTCTGCGAGCTCCCGACGCCTCAGAGGAGGCGGAGCCGTCGCAGAGAGAGCCACCGAGGGGCTTCTGTGTCTGTGTATTCTTCCAGGCTCACCCAGGACCCTGTGGAGGAGGACCTACCGCCGCTGATCCCGCCAGCGACTCATCACGACACCCCCAAGTATTTTTTGGGGGGGAGTACAAGCCACGTCGGCTTGGCGGTCCCGCCCCCCGATGACGTCAGTATGGCGGTCCCGCCCCCCGAGGACGTCAGTATGGCGGCTCCGCCCCCCGAGGACGTCGGCTTGGTGGCTCCGCCCCCCGAGGACGTCGGCTTGGCGTACACGCCCCCCGAGTGCATCTCCTCACCTCAGGTTCCTGTCCCCGCTGCCCGTAGGCAGTCCGTGCCGGTTCCTGTCCCCGCGACCCAGGAGAGGTCGTCCACGCCGGTTCCTGTCCCCACGACCCAGGAGAGGTCGTCCACGCCGGTTCCTGTCCCCGCGACCCAGGAGAGGTCGTCCACGCCGGCTCCTGTTCCCGCTGCCCGCCAGCGGACCCTGCCTGTTCCCGCTGCCCGCCAGCGGACCCTGCCTGTTCCCGCTGCCCGCCAGCGGACCCTGCCTGTGCCCGCTGTCCGCCGCCCGGCCACGCCTGTGCCCGCTGTCCGCCGCGCCTGTGCCCGATGCCCGCCGCCCGGCCGCGCCTGTGCCCGCTGCCCGGCCGCGCCTGTGCCTGCTGCCCGGACGCGGCTGTGTCCCCAGAGACTGTGCTGCCCTCTATTGGGCCTGGACGTTTTGTGCCCCCTGCTCTGCCCTGTGCCCCCGTCTCTTTGCCCATGTTCCCCTTGCTCCCTTGTTCTGTCCCTGGTTTTGTGTTGGTCCCAGTCCCTGTGTGTGTGCCTGTTCGTGTCCTTGTGCCCGTCCCTGTGTTTGTGTCTGGTCAGTTCCTCCAGGTCCCTGTCCCCGTGTCTGTTCCCCAAGTCACGACCCGCTTTGTGCCTGTCTCTGTTGTTCATGCTGTCTATGCCTCCGTGTTCTCCTCTGCCCTGTCCTCTGGCCCGACTCCCGTGTCTGTCCCCAGTCCTGTCCTGTCCATACCTGCTCCCGTGCCTTGTCCTGTCCCTGCCTGTATCGCCATGCCCCAGCCCGGCTCCTGGCCCGTCTCTGGTTCCCCTGTCTTTGTCCCTGCCATGCCCCAGGTCCCATGTCCTGTGTCTGCTGTTCCTGTCCCTCGCCGTGTGCCGTAGTTCCCTGTCCTGTCCTAGTCGGTGTCCCTGTCTGCCCTTGCGTGCCCCGGAGTGGCACGCTTTGAGGGGGGGTTCTGTCACGTAGGGCAACGCCCCCTCTCGTAGCTGTCACTCTGGGTTCCCTCATGTCCGTGTTCCCTGCCTGTTTGTCCCGCCCTGCTTGTTTTTTGCCACGCCCCAGTGTCATTGTCATCACCTGTCCCTAGTTTAGTCCTGTGTATATTAGTCCCTGTGTCTCCCAGGTCTAGTTATCGGTTGTTTTGTTCATGCTGTTGGTTTGTGCTTGCTGTTCGCTGTTTCTTGTTCCTTGTATTCCTGCCACAAGCCTCGTTGTTCTCCCCGTGACTTTTGTGTGTTCCTGCCTTGTCCGTGAGTCCTACTGGTTTTGTTAAGTCATGTCTGTGCGTATTTCATGTCCGGATTGCCTGCCCGTTGTGACCCCTGCCTGCTATCTCGACTCTGTCCATGGAAGTTCCTTGAATAAATCTCGCTCTCCTCAGCGTTTGTGTCCGCCTCCCTGTTCTGCCCAGCGCAGATCGTTACATGTACATTGTTTTTTTCTTCTACGTGGTGTTGCTGGTTCTGGGAGAGTTTCGTTTTCGTGTTCTCGTGTTTTTGGACGGCAGCCAGATGAGTCGGCGATTCCCCAGTCGTGTAATTAGTGAGCCCGCGTCGCCGATCAGTCATGTAGTGTGAAAGCCACAACAACTGAAAGACTCGCGATTACAGCACAACCAGTCGTGTAGTGCGGACGGCACAAAAACCTGACGACTGAAAAGTCGTGTAGTGTGAACCAGGCTTAAGTGGCTGAGTGCCGGTTAGGGTGTGAGAGCCCTGTGACCGACCAGGGCATGGTTTTGTGTTGTTAATGGCCTGGTCGGTCCAGGGTCCTGCCCAGGGAGGTGAGCTAATGTATGTTTTGTGTTCTATGTTCTACAGCTCCTGGACTGCGAGGGTGTGTCCCTGCCTTGTCCCTGCCTTCCTGCCCCTTCATGTTGTGTGTGCTGCCGCTGTGTGCCGCACACCCAGTGGAGGGGAGTGTGGCTCAGTGGGGGGTCTGTCACGGTATGGCGGCCCCTTGCCGGTCGCCTCCGTCCACAGCGGCAGTTGTTGTTGTTGTGGTGTTCGTCCCTCGGGTGGGCGGAGCCCGTGATCCGTCTCACCTGAGGGTTGTTTGTTTGTCTATATATGTCTTGTCTTTGTACCAGTTGACCGCTGGTCAATATAGCCTTCATCGCTTCCATTTTGTTTAGCTCACCCTGCCCGTGTGTGTGTGTGTGCCAAAACAAGATAGACAGGTGGGGCGGAGCTTAACGTGAAACTTGCAAACAGTTTTCATTTTTTTAGAGTAACAGACACATTCTGAAGCAATTCAGAATGCAAAGACAACATTAACTAGAGAAATAGATATTCGCACATTACTTCTGTATTAATACATAATCCCACATTATTTCTGTCTTAATAGATAATCAAGCATTACCTCTGTATTAACAGATCCCTTCAACTTCTCTATACCCAGACATCACCTTACTCCCTCAGATCTGGTGATCTAGACTCACCGGCCACTTTAATAGGTACACCCGTCCACCTGCCAATCACATGGCAGCAACTCAATGCATTTAGGCATGTAGACATGGCCAAGACGATGTGCTGCAGTTCAGACCAAGCATTGGAATGGGTAAGAAAGGTGATTTAAGTGACTTTGAACATGGCATGGTTGTTGGTGC